>NC_084608.1:4268949-4373949 GCF_033807715.1 Cololabis saira
ATTTGACAATTTTCACATATTTCAAGTAAATTTTCACTTGAAATAAGTAGAAAAATCTTCCAGTGGGACAGGATTTATCATCTTATTAGAAGGTAAAAAATCTTGTTCCACTGGCAGATTTTTCTACTTATTTAAAGTGAAAATCTACTTGAAACAGGTGAAAATTGTTGTTTTTTCCAGTGATGAGTCTTGTTTTAAGTCTAATGAGATTTTTTTTGACAAAAAATTAGACATTTTTACTAGAAATAAGACAAATATTCTTGTTAAGATTTTGAGTTTTTGCAGTGTGCTTCCTGAAAATGATAAAATATTCCTTCATATGGAACTGGAACTGATATTTTACCATGAAAACCTTCAATGGAAAACCCTCATAAGGATAGCTATACAGACGTGTGTGTGTGTGTGTGTGTGTGTGTGTGTGTGTGTGTGTTTAATGTGCCTTCTGTTACAAAGAAAGAAAATGAGCCTTCTAGCTATTGAATGTCAACACTTTCATATGACAGCCAATCACACACACACACACACACACACACACACACACACACACACACACACACACACACACACACACACACAGTCATTAGAGTGAAGAGGTTGACGAGGCGTCAGAGCTGCACACACACACACACACACATACACACACACACACACACACAGAGTGGGCGTGTGTGGGTATGAATGGAGGGATTTAGACGTCTTTGAGTCTCACAGGAAGGAGGAGGGTTTCATCTATTATCTGAGTGTAAGGAGCCGGCAGGGAGCAAGCTGGGAAATGCTAATGAACTGGAACCGTTTCCCCCTAAAGAACATTATATGTTTACAAGCTGGTGTGTCTGCTGTGGAGCAGGAGACCAGGACAGGGTCGCAACACTATCTAGTAGAAACTCAGCCGAAGTGTAGTCATCTGTTTGGGTTGCAGGTGAGGTGAAGGTCCATTTCCACAAAGTGTCTCGATATATCAGTGTGGGTTCTGATTGGACACACAGTTATGACCCATTAGGATCCACTTTGACATCTCACATCACAGATGCAACAGATTAGTCAACTTAGATGCAGCAGGGGGTTGTTTTCATCTGCCAGGAAGAAAGGCAGCAGATAATTGTGTTTTATATCCATGTGGTGATAAAACAAGTCCCTGTATGTGTCACGGCAGTTTCTTCCTGTGTCCCTACCAGACTGTTTCTTCCTGTGTCCTCAAACGGGTTGTTTCTTCTGACTGTATCTCCCTGTGTCCCTACCGGACTGTATCTCCCTGTGTCCCTACTGGACTGTATCTCCCTGTGTCCCTACCGGACTGTATCTCCCTGTGTCCCTACTGGACTGTTTCTTCCTGTGTCCCTACCAGACTGTATCTCCCTGTGTCCTTATCGGACTGTATCTCCCTGTGTCCCTACCGGACTGTATCTCCCTGTGTCCCTACTGGACTGTATCTCCCTGTGTCCCTAACAGACTGTATCTCCCTGTGTCCCTACCGGACTGTATCTCCCTGTGTCCCTACTGGACTGTTTCTTCCTGTGTCCCTACCAGACTGTATCTCCCTGTGTCCTTATCGGACTGTATCTCCCTGTGTCCCTACCGGACTGTATCTCCCTGTGTCCCTACTGGACTGTATCTCCCTGTGTCCCTAACAGACTGTATCTCCCTGTGTCCCTACCGGACTGTATCTCCCTGTGTCCCTACTGGACTGTTTCTTCCTGTGTCCCTACCAGACTGTGTCTCCCTGTGTCCTTATCGGACTGTATCTCCCTGTGTCCCTACCGGACTGTATCTCCCTGTGTCCCTACTGGACTGTATCTCCCTGTGTCCCTAACAGACTGTATCTCCCTGTGTCCCTACCGGACTGTATCTCCCTGTGTCCCTACTGGACTGTTTCTTCCTGTGTCCCTACCGGACTGTATCTCCCTGTGTCCCTACTGGACTGTATCTCCCTGTGTCCCTAACAGACTGTATCTCCCTGTGTCCCTACCGGACTGTATCTCCCTGTGTCCCTACTGGACTGTTTCTTCCTGTGTCCCTACCAGACTGTGTCTCCCTGTGTCCTTATCGGACTGTATCTCCCTGTGTCCCTACCGGACTGTATCTCCCTGTGTCCCTACTGGACTGTATCTCCCTGTGTCCCTAACAGACTGTATCTCCCTGTGTCCCTACCGGACTGTATCTCCCTGTGTCCCTACTGGACTGTTTCTTCCTGTGTCCCTACCAGACTGTATCTCCCTGTGTCCTTATCGGACTGTATCTCCCTGTGTCCCTACCGGACTGTATGTCCCTGTGTCCCTACCGGACTGTATCTCCCTGTGTCCCTAACAGACTGTATCTCCCTGTGTCCCTACCGGACTGTTTCTTCCTGTGTCCCTACCAGACTGTTTCTTCCTGTGTCCCTACCGGACTGTATCTCCCTGTGTCCCTACTGGACTGTATCTCCCTGTGTAGTTTTTCAAGGCGGCCATTTAAGAGGCACATTAAAGCCGATTTGGGGTTGAGCCGGCTTTAAAGTCAAATTCACATTCACAAAATGTTAATAAGCATTCATAAGTTCAGAGTTCACATGAGCACATGAACGGTGGTCCGACAGTCCCTACCGGACTGTTTCTTCTGAGTTTATCTTCCTGTGTCCCTCATTCTGTGTCCCTCTGTTCTTCTTCCTTTGTTCACTTATCTATGAGGTATCTGTAACAGGAGGTCACGGCACACATGTTAGAGGTCGTTAAGGTTGCGGCTCACACATCAGAGGTTGTTAAGGTCACCAGACACGGGTCATTTAGGTCACGGCACGCACGTCAGAGGTTGTTACAGTCACGGCAAGATCCCCCAATGCATTTTGCACCAACAAGCAGAGGTGATACTGAAGGGGACTGGAACAAAAGATACACTCATAACTTTTTTAGGTTTTTCTATGTTTTCATGGGAGAATATAGTTCTTCTAATTTCAGACCTATGGCTAAGCTATCATTTGTAGAGTTTTTTACTTTACGCCTCCCCTGAACTTTATTTATCACAAACCTGATCTACAAAAGTGTGGTATGAATGTTGAGATAAATTGTAGTCAGTTTGAATACACATTAGCCTGCTAGCTGAGTTGTGATGTCATAGAGTAAAAAAAGTTTGGTTCTTCCAACTGCAGAACGACCAAACTGTGTCAGTATTAGGGGTTTAACAATATATCGTGCCACGAAATTTCGCGATACAAAAACGTCACGATACGTAGTATAAATTTTGGTTATCTATACTTCACTGGAGTAATTATTTTTCAGACGACTTTTTACTTTTACTCCTTACATTTTCACACAATTATCTGTAATTTTTACTCCTTACATTTTAAAAACAGCCTCGTTACTCTATTTCATTTGGGCCTTTAATAAAAACTATCCAGTTAAATTGCTCCATCCGGATAGAGTGAATTTGGTTGTGGTTGTTTCAGATGTTCTTGTCCAGTTTTGTTCTTACATCCGTTCCCTTAGATTCCTGCAACTAAACTTGGATGTACATTCCAATAAAGGTTAGGATAAATGATAACATGAACATGAAGTTTGACTTTTTGCACCATTACAATACTTATAGGCAACTAGTCATCATATCTCCTGCTCTCTGAAACACATGTAAATGCTCAATAGTACACATATATGCTTCTTTAATATATTTATATTAACACATGTTAATGCTCAATAGTACACATATATGCTTCTTTAATATATTTGCATTATACTAAGATGCATTCATTTTCAATGGTTTTTGTCCTTAACCCTTGTGCTGTCTTCAGGTCAAGGAAGGAGGAAGGGAGGAAGGGAGGAAAGAAGGAAGGAAGGAAGGAAGGAAGGAAGGAAGGAAGGAAGGAAGGAAGGAAGGAAGGAAGGAAGGAAGGAAGGAAGGAAGGAAGGAAGGAAGGAAGGAAGGAAGGAAGGAAGGAAGGAAGGAAGGAAGGAAGGAAGGAAGGAAGGAAGGAAGGAAGGAAGGAAGGAAGGAAGGAAGGAAGGAAGGAAGGAAGGAAGGAAGGAAGGGAGAAAAGAGGAAGGGATGAAGGAAGGAAGGGAGAAAAGAGGAAGAGAAGAAGGAAGGAAGAATGGAAGGAAGGAAGGAAGGAATGAAGGGAAGAAGGAAGGAGAGAGGAGGAGGAAAGAAGGAAGGAAGGAAGGAAGGGAGAAAAGAGGAAGGAAGAAAGGAAGGAAAGAAGGAAGGAAGGAAGGAAGGAAGGAAGGGAGGAAGGAAGGAAGGAAGGAAGGAAGGAAGGAAGGAAGGAAGGAAGGAAGGAAGGAAGGAAGGAAGGAAGGAAGGAAGGAAGGAAGGAAGGGAGGAAGGGAGAAAAGAGGAAGGGAAGAAGGAAGGAAGGAAGGGAGAAAAGAGGAAGGAAGGAAGGAAGGAAGGAAGGAAGGAAGGAAGGAAGGAAGGAAGGAAGGAAGGAAGGAAGGAAGGAAGGAAGGAAGGAGAGAGAAAAGAAGGATAGGAGAATTAGGTCATTTTGACCCAAAGACTGGTTAATGGCTTTTTTCCCCCTTACATTACTTTTACTTTTATACTTTAAGTAGTTTTGAAACCAGTACTTTTATACTTTTACTTGAGTAAAAAACTTGAGTTGATACTTCTACAGGAGTATTTTTAAACTCTAGTATCTATACTTCTACCTGAGCAATGAATGTGAATACTTTGGACACCTCTGTGTAGCAGTGATATAACTTTGACCCTGTCCCTCTGTCTGTCTTCCAGCATGTCTGTCCGGTCAGGCACCAGACTGTATGCTCATCCAGTCCAAAGAGGACGACTGGGACTGGGAGCTGGGAGACACCAGAGGCCGGCACACCAGCAGTCCCTGGATCCCTGCAGGTACGCTCCATCTGTCTAGCTGCTTTTCTTTCATCCTGACAAACTGTCGGAGTCAGGATGGTTCCAGGAGCATCTCCTCAGGGAACCATTCTGCATCCTCTGAAGCTGCACGTTGTTTATGTTCTACTCCAGAAATGAAACAGAACTTGTCAGCAGAGGTTTTTTAGACCATGACACTGGGTCAAGAGTCAGACGGTGGGAGCATTACTTTGCCTCACGATGATTGCTTCAAATCTGGTTCTCTGACATCAGCGTCACGTATGGTCAGAGCTGGGTAGAGTAGCCAACAATTGTACTCAAGTAAAAATGTCTACTTTATTCACGAAATTTCTACTTTATTCTTGAAATTGTATTTCAACATTAATCTGGACATTTTGACTTTTTTCTCAAAATTGTATTTCATCGTTAATCTCAACATTTCGACTTTTTTCTTGACATTTCTTGAAGTGCACAATAAAAAAAAATCTTCCCCTCTCAAATATTTTTTCTCCTGTATGGCCATAATACTCCGTACCTTCATCATTCATTTATCTTCTTTTATTTTTAAATAGTTTTTTAATTGTTTTATTTCCGGATTTTAGATATTGTTTTGTTTTGTAGAACATGCTTTCCTCATGTTGAACATCCTGTCTGTACTTTGTTTCTGGGTTATGCTGCACATTACCTCACCTACAGTACGTTATGTTTGTAGTGTGTCCTGAGTGTGGTTTTGGCTGAATGTCCAGGGAAAGACGTGTTCTTGAAGGCGGCGTGTGAGCACTTTTGTGCATCATTGCTGCCGTCGCGGAGGTGAAAAGTTTGTGGGGTGCTGCGGGTCTTTCCCCAGAAAGGTTTTAATGAACAGATTGAACAGAATAGACACCGTTTCTTGGGTTCTGGTGGATTTGAACAGGTTGTTGGACACCTACTTTTACCTGTAAGGACCTGGTTTTAAACCCACCGCTGGAATAATCATCTGAAATCAAGTTAAATTTGGGCATGTTGTAGATTACACCTTTAAAACAGGAGCATCTTTCATAACGTTTACAAGCGGACTACAACCCACTCAAAGTAAGGAGTCTGTGAAACTGAGACATTGTTTGCATCATTACCTTGATAACTACCCAGCATCCTTCAGCTCTCACCTCAGCAGCAGTACTCTCTCCGCCGTCCCAGCATGCACCTGCCAGAGGCAGGCGTACTGATGACTGAAAACGACGACATCACTAAATGACCTGTTGGGTCTATTATCCTTGAATCCAGCGTCCCATCTGAAGTTTAGAATGAAATGAAAGTTGTGCTAAGCATGTTTAAGCAGAAAATACTGAACCCCGTTAATTTTGCAAAGGCTGGAAAATAAAGCTAAACAACCTTCCAGTGTAACATGGAGTCAACATGACGTGGCACTGACTCTGAGAACATGCTTTTAGTTGGACGTTGTGAGACGGCAGTCGATCTGAGGTTACCTCCTCCAGCTTTGAGCTACACCGACGGTGCAGGTTTTCTTAGGGTGCTTTCCGACCTGTGGCCCGTTTGTTTTGTTCCGATTCAGGGGCTAAATCGATACAGTTGTTTCATTTTTGGCGTTTGTGTTCACAAGGCAACCGTCTGTAGCGGTTCAAAGCTGTTAACAAATGCCATGAACCAACTGTTCTCTCATTGAACGCGGAAGGAGTTCCCTCTTCCGTTCCCCGGGAAAAACAAGCCCCTTTCACAGACAGGGCGCAAAGCGCAGACCGCCACCGGCTATCCCATTCATGTATGTGCTACCGGTGCAAGAGTGGGCCGCTCTGCCGCCGAGTTCGGCCGCGGGCGAGAGGCCGCCTGGCGCGGCCTTTGCGCTGCGCAAACCCTGCCCGAATTGAACATTTTTTAATTCCACCGTGCCGCACTGTGTCGACATCTCAGGACGTCCAATAGGAGAGAAGGGAGAAGAGAGAAAGTTGTGTCCAATAGGAGAGAAGGGAGAAGAGAAGGGAGAAGAGAGAGAAGGGAGAAAAGAGAAAGTTGCGTCCAATAGGAAAGAAGGGAGAAGAGAGAGAAGGGAGAAAAGAGAAAGTTGCGTCCAATAGGAGAGAAGGTGGTGGAGGCTGCGCCGACTCTTCTCCTTGCGCCGACTCCTCTCCTTGCGCCGTGGTAGCACATACACATGAATGGAGTTGTCTCGGTTGCTGTGTGGATTATGTTCTCACTACAAATAAAAAAAACCAACCGCTCCAGGTCTGGAATGGAAGCGAGCCGAGATCACCTCTCCTAGGAGATCTCGGCTCGCTTGCTTTGTGCCGCATCCGAGCACGATTGCTGTGTTCACATGTACCAAACGAACCGATCTTTAGGGGGAAACACTCCCTGTTTCGGAACAACTGCTCCAAACGGGACAGGTGTGAAAGCACCCTTAGAGACAGTGGAGGAACCGGGTCCTAAACCAGCTCTGTCCCTGCTGGCGTGCGGGGACTGGGTGGAGATGACCAGGAGCAGCTGAAGGACTTTCAAAGGTCTCAACGTGGTCTCATTGATCAGGTTTCCACCTGGTACCAGTGTTAACGCCTCCTCCTGAGGAAAGCAGCTATCGGCCGTCCTGAAAGTCCAGAAGTCCCTTCAAGACGACAGTTTCTCTATAACTATGATGGATGCTGTCGGTGAGAAGAATAAAGTTGTAGAAAACATAGAAAACACCCTAAATATGTCTGGAGCTACAAAGGAAGTTTTATTTTTTTACAGTCACGATTCCAACCCTCCTCCTTATTCTGACGGGCCGGTGCAGCACGGTTGAATCACTGTAACAATTCAATAAATGAGGACGATGTATCAATGAATATTATTTTTTATTGGATGACTCTGGTCCCGTGCAAGTCAGCCAGCAGTGGCTTTGTGGACGTCTGGAGGTGGAACATTTATTGCTTCCTGCTGTGACTGCAGCTCACTCAGTACATTTACAACCTCTAACAGAAAGTGGAATTGTGGCCTTAATCCGACTGATCTCAATTTTTAAAGCCATGTATACACCTTAGCCGGGCTGTAGTCGAACCGGACTGAAGCTCTGGAGATCGAGCTGTTAGTGCCAGAGAATGCGGTACTAATCCGAGTTATTCTGGCATGTATACCAAACCACGCTTAGCCCAGCGTGGGTCACTAGGACTGCCCCGGGACCCCCCGGAAGTCCCCGAATATCAACACAGTAGGAGAAGAAAAAGACGAACAACAAAGAACTAACCGGAACAATGCCAACGCAAAACTGCGTGTGGCGGCACCTAGTGTTGCGGACTCTAACGCACCTCACTCAATAATCTATTGTCTTCTCACGCATGTGTACTTGAATTTCTCTGAATCTCCAGTTTAATCCTTAGCTAGATTGTTGCCAATAGCTTGATTTAGATGTGC
This sequence comes from Cololabis saira, assembly GCF_033807715.1. NCBI lineage: Eukaryota > Metazoa > Chordata > Actinopteri > Beloniformes > Belonidae > Cololabis > Cololabis saira. The sequence continues at coordinate 4,277,125 of NC_084608.1, forward strand.
ATGTAATCGCTCTGAGTGTTTTTGTCTGGGGGAGGGCTACGGGAGCACTGGCTGCTCGCTGAGAAGAGTTGGAACGAGAGAGCTGTCACACTGGTCTCAACGTCTTCAATAATACCTGAAAAAAGTCATCAGATTGGTCTTGAGTCTCCAAATCTTTCCAAAAACAGAAATCACTTGAGGGGTCTGAAAACTCTAAATATATAGACAGAGGTGATATGTTGCTAATCTTTCCTGGTAAATGTGGGGGGTAATTCTGGAAGGTTTTGGGTGGGCAGGTTGGGGTTGCCTATGCCCTGGACGGTTTTGGGTGGGCAGGTTGGGGTTGCCTATGCCCTGGACGGTTTTGGGTGGGCAGGTTGTGGTTGCCTAAGCCCTGGACGGTTTTGGGTGGGCAGGTTGGGGTTGCCTATGCCCTGGACGGTTTTGGGTGGGCATCTTGGGGTTGCCCATGCCCTGGACGGTTTTGGGTGGGCAGGTTGGGGTTGCCTATGCCCTGGACGGTTTTGGGTGGGCAGGTTGTGGTTGCCTAAGCCCTGGACGGTTTTGGGTGGGCAGTTTGGGGTTGCCTATGCCCTGGTCGGTTTTGGGTGGGCAGCTTGGGGTTGCCTATGCCCTGGACGGTTTTGGGTGGGCAGGTTGGGGTTGCCTATGCCCTGGACCATCACAGAAGCTGGATTCTGGACCTTTTGCTGGTAACAGTCTGGACACTCCTTTCCATTGTTGATCTGGAGCACACAGAGACCACTTCTTCCATAATAACATCTGGAATACTCATTCATCTGACCACAGTTTATGTCCCAGATGCATCCACGCCTAGAAATATGGACACTGTCTCCAAACAAGTAACATCAAGCTTCTTTTTTGCACAGTGAAGTTATGTGCAATTTTTGAATGTATCTCTGTATGGTACTGTTTTACAAAGTTTCCGCTTGTCCATGTGGTTCTGTCAGGTGTTGATGAAGACGGTCCTTGATTCAACGTCTTCTGAGGGACCAAAGATCTCAGATTCCTGAGGTTTCCCGATCTTCTGCTGGACAAATATGAAAATCCTCTCCCGTCTTTATGTGAAGAATATTCGTTCAAACATTTGACGAGTTTGTTATAGGTGTGATGGCAACGTGGACATGGTCCGCCCGTCTTCGCTCGGCCTTTCATAGACACAGCCTTTGTATTAAAAGATAGTTGCGTCCTCCTGACCTAGGCTGTCTTTTTCTTTCACCTGCATACAACCACTGCTCCAGAGCAGCTGTGGTTAGGAAGGTTAGTCTGACATCTAAAAAGGGATTTATATTAACACATGAGATGAAGTGGATGAGCAGAAACACAGCAATACACTGACTGCGTTTCCATGCAGTCAATAACCCTTTTAAAACCCGAATATTGGCAATAACCCGAATTTGCACGGCCATGTAAACACCAATAACCCCTTTGAATAACCAGAATTTGCTCATATTCAGGTTTTTAAAACCCTGAATATGACCCCTGGGTTACTCCTTTTAAAACCCGAATATTGGGTCATATAAACGCCAAACGGAATATCCCCATCAAACGGAACAGGAATTTGTTTTCTGCACATGCTCTGTTCACAAGGAATCCTGGTCTCCAGGATTCCTTGGAGTCCAGGAAGTTCTTATAAACACGGAGAAACGCAAGACCACACCACACTTTTGGAGTGAGGAGGAGACTAATCACTTCATAAATGTAATGAAGGAATTGAACATTTCTGCATTTGTAGACGGTAGAAAGTACCGGGATAGAAGATTTACAAGAAGGTGAGAGAAACGTTGCACGAAGCAGCATTTGTTTTGAATTTGGATACAGGAAGAAGAAGCAGAAATGACGGGAATTGCGTCATGATGTTCTCCGTGAGTTGCTGGTTTGATCCAGATATCCCAAATGATTAATTACCATTTAAACAGGGATAACCCTGTTTGCTCACGCATGTAAACGGAATATTCCAAATGTTTCAGTAACCGGAATATTAGCAATAACCCGCATTTTGACTGCATGTAAACGTAGTTATTGTGACCATGCAGTTGGCAATGAGGCAACAATCAAAGGAAATGTTAATGATAACATTTTCCTGTCCTGTTTCTTGTCCAGTTTCTTTCTCTTGGGTTTCCTGGGGCTCCTGGAGCTCCTGGGCCCGGTTTCAGCGCCTGAAACTTTAATGGTTAACGGGTCATTGACTGTTGACATATTGATACGAGTCGTTATGATTTTTATTGAACATGTGTAAAACACGCAGCTTGCAATATTTCACAGCACCTGGTTATTGCCTCGCAGTTAATTAACTCATGAATAACGCTCTCAGTCATGGATTTATTGATGAGGTGTACAGTTTAAGGACGGCAGTTTTTATGGACTTCTCATGATATAGTGAAAAGATGGAAAGGGAACCTGAATTTCACCGCAGTGAATGAAATTCAGGACAAACCTCGGCGAGGTTTCACATTTACCAAGGATTTACTGACCAGCAGCAGCTGAAGTCCTCATCAGGGTGAACCAAACGTCTGCTACATTAACAACAGAGGAGGCGCTGGCAGGATGTTCTGAGGTGATGAAGAGCGAAAGTGTTCCTTGGAACGGCGAGCGGCGGTGTGTTTGTATCTGAAGGCAGCAGAGAGCCGGCTCCACAGCCTTTGTTATCTGCTATTGACCCGCCACTGCTCCTGAGTTATGGACCGGTCCCCTACGAGCCCGCAGATAACGCTGCGAGAGGCAGCGCCAGCCGCCGTTTGTCACATGCTTCCAGAGGTTAACCCGCTGACGAATGAGAATGCAGCACTCTTAAATCACAGAGCCAATCACGTGAGAGACAGGCCCGCGAGAGAACACGGGGGAGGAGGTGAGGAGGAGGAGGTTTCCGTCTGCTTAAGGTGAGTTATGGTAGAGGAGAGAGAAGAAGAGATGGGGAGGAGGAGGGGGGGAAGACAAGGAGGCAGATGAGTGTAAGAAGAGGAGGAAGAGGAGAAGACAAGGAGGCAGATGAGTGTAGGAAGAGGAGGAAGACTAGGAGGCAGATGAGTGTAGGAAGAGGAGGAAGAGGAGGAAGACAAGGAGGCAGATGAGTGTACGTAGAGGAGGAAGAGGAGGAAGAGGAGGAAGAGGGGAAGACAAGGAGGCAGATGAGTGTAGGAAGAGGAAGAAGTGGAGGCGCTGGGAAGTAGGAGGAAAGGAGAAGGAAGAGATGGAGTTTGCAGCCTCCATCTTTTGTCTTGAAAGCGAAAGTGTGCGTGTGCATGCGTCAGTGTGACTAATTGCAGCCAATTCGAGCAATCAGAAAACCAGCAGTTTCTGTCCCATTGGACACACACACAAACTCACACACAAACTCACGCACGCATGCACGCATGCACGCATGCACGCATGCACGCATGCACGCATGCACGCATGCACGCATGCACGCATGCACGCATGCACACGCACACACCTTCCTCTGTGCCTTGATCTCCGGTTCAGCTTGATCTCCGGTTCAGCTTGATCTCCGGTTCAGGTGTGGGGCAGTGAGCACCATGACGGAGGACATTGCATCGGACTGACCCTCAACCGAGTCAAAATGTAATATCTGTAATCAAGTTATAGATATCTTGAAATGAATTTTAATTAGAAACATCTCAAATTGGAGATATCTTTAACTTCCATTCTGCCTAGTCAAAATGTAATTACAGATATCTTGAATTAGAGTTTTGACTAGTCAAAATGACGTTATAGATATCTTGAAAGGTAATTCTGACTAGTCGCAATGTAATTACGACTAGTCAAAATGCAGTTGTAGATGTCTGCAATGTGAATTCAGGATAGTCAAACTTAGCCATTAAATGTTAAAATGGCTTGCCATAACGATAACCAGACGCAGATGCACCTGTCGTAGTTCACCTTCAACCAGACCAGATGGAGGAACGTGGTGCAAAATCAAACTACCACCAATGTTCTAGTCGGTTAAAACTGGAACCAGGCGGCGCATACTGTAATCACAACGCTCGCTAGCGTCTCTTTAGTTCCCAGTTTATTTCTCTCATTAGCTGGTTAACTAGTTACTGCACAGTAGGAATGGATAATATTTTACCGTTCACGATTTACCGTCAAAAAAATGTGTCATCTCGTGGTAAAAACGATAAATTCCTGTTGATGTGTAAAGCTGATTTATGGTTATTCGTTAAATCAACGCACAACGTACGTGAAGGAAGGAAGGAAGGAAGGAAGGAAGGAAGGAAGGAAGGAAGGAAGGAAGGAAGGAAGGAAGGAAGGAAGGAAGGAAGGAAGGAAGGAAGGAAGGAAGGAAGGAAGGAAGGAAGGAAGGAAGGAAGGAAGGAAGGAAGGAAATGAGCCAGAAAGAAAGAAATGAGCCAGAAAGAAAGAAAGAAAGAAAGAAATGAGCCAGATAGAAAGAAAGCAAGAAAGAAAGAAAGAAAGAAAGAAAGAAGGAAAGAAAGAAAGAAAGAAAGAAAGAAAGAAAGAAAGAAAGAAAGAAAGAAAGAAAGAAAGAAAGAAAGAAAGAAAGAAAGAAAGAAAGAAAGAAAGAAAGAAAGAAAGAAAGAAAGAAAGAAAGAAAGAAAGAAGAAATGAGCCCGAAAGAAAGAAGGAAAATAAAGAAAGAAAGAAAGAAAGAAAGAAAGAAAGATAAATTCCCGTTGATACGTGTTCAAGTCATTCCAGTTTTGCAGTACAGGTGTAACTCATTTAATTGGTTTTTATTAATTCAATGTAATTGGTGTAGTTTAGTAGTATTTAGTATTCTTTTAGAGCAGTGTTTTGGGCGCTTCAAAGACTGAATGTGGTGATAGATTTATAGTTACAAAGGTGGAGGTTTTTTTTTTATCGTCATTTTTATCGTTATTGGGATAAATGCCAGAAATTATCGTGATACATTTTTTAGTCCATACCACCCATCCTTACTGCACAAGCATATTTGGTATATTGCTTTTTCTGTGGCTGCTACCAAATCATCATCCACCTTTAGTGTGCCACAAGGGTCTGTTTTTGTGGCCTTTTTTGTTGTTCTGCTCCCTTTGCAACATATTTTAGACTCTTTTAAAGACATATCATTCTTAAACTTAAACTTAAACTTAAACTTTATTTATTTATATAGCACTAAATCATACAATATGAATGCAACACATGGTGCTTTACACACAGAATAAAATAGCAATCAGAAAACACACACACACACACACACACACACACATACACACACACACACACACACACACACACACACACACACACACACAGTAAGTGGACTGGTGACATGGCTTAGCACTAACGATCCAGGTGAGGAAAACACTACCTATGGGTGGCCGTCCACACTGAGAGGCTCCACCGACCACGACCACAAGGAGCATCGCCACAGAGACCCCCCCAACCCGGACAGACCAGGGCAGACCCCACACAGAAGGTGGAGTCCCACCCCCAGCTACCCAGGCCTGAGGGACCCCCATGACGACACCCCCATGGGCGGAGCAGACACACCTCCCAGTGTGGACGACCCCCCTGAGGAAACACTGGAGCTAAAAACTAAAAGATTAAAAGAAAGTAAAAAATGCCTAAAAGTGTAAAATTTTAGAGAAATCTATGCAAAACTTAAGATGAATAATAAATAACATAAAATAGAATAAAAGTCATTCAAAATGGATTAAAGGTTTAAATGGTTTATGCTGATGATCTTCAGCTTTGCATTTCTTTTAAACCGCAGGATGTTTTTAAGATACAGATCTTGATTAGGTGTTTGGACTCTGTCGGAGTTGGATGATTGTCAGTTTTCTTAGGTGCTCCCTAAGATAGCAGAGAGTCTTGGCCCACTTGCCTCATTTATTAAGCCCTCAGTGAGGAACCTCGGGGGAACTCTTGACCCTGTTTTTGTCTTGTTTCTTGTTTTTATAATTTAAAATTTTTTGCCAAGCTGAGTCCAATTGTGACGGAGATGATCATTCATGCCTTAATTTCATCACGTCTCGATTGTTGTCCCTCAGTTTTCTTGTGTTTAAGTAAAAAAAAATCACTAGAAGGTATTCAGGTTGTCCAGAACACTGCTGCAAGGCTAAAAATAAAATCTTCCAAGTATTCACATGTCACCCCCTTACTAATCCAGCTGCACGGGATCCCTATTCATTCATTTTTAAATTCTGGTTTGAACACATAGATCTTTAAATGATCAGACACCAGTTTATATTAGAGACCTTCTGCCTTACGCCCCCAGCAGCGACCGCAGGCAGGTGGAAGCAGCAGCGGGATGACCACAGGGGGGTACACTAACACTAACTATAGGCTTTACTAAACAGAAAGGTTTTAGTTTTAAAGGTGGAGGTGGTGCCAGCCTCCTTAACCCAGATTGGAAGTTGGTTCCATAGTAATGGTTCCTGATAGCAGAACGCCCGCCCTCCAAATCTACATTTGGATACTCTAGGAACTACGAGTAAACCTGCACTCCGAGAACGGAGAGCTCTGCCAGGAACATAAGGTACTATCAGGTCTTGCAAATAATGTGGAACTAAGCCGTTTTGGGCTTTATAAATAGTAAAGTAATAAAATGTTAAATTGGATTCTGAATTTTACGGGTAACCAATGGAGCGACGCTAACACTGGAGAGACGTGGTCTCTCCTGCTGATTCCTGTCAGCACTCGCACTGCTGCATTCTGGATCAGCTGGAGCCTATTCAGCAAATTACTTGGACATCCTGCTAATAACACATTACAGTAATCGAGTCTAGAAGATACAAACGCATGAACTAGTTTTTCTGCATCACTCTGCGAGAGAATTTTCTTAATCTTTGCAATATTACAGAGATGGAAAAATGCTATTTTACAAACCTGATTTTTATCTTTTTACAATGCAGTTCAATTCAGTTGTTTATTTCCATTCAGTTCAGTCCAGTGTAGTCCAGTTCAGTTCAATTTGGTTTAATACTGTTCAATTTAGTTCAGTTGAATGCAATCCAGTTTGGTTTAGTTCAGTTTGGTCCTATTTAGTTCACTTCACTTCAATTTAAATCAGTTCAGTTTATTTCAGTTCAGTTCATTCCAGTGCAGTCCACTTCAGTTCAATCTCGTCCAGTCCAGTCAAGTCCAGTCCAGTTCAGCTCAATTTAGTTTAATTCAGTTCAATTTAGTTCAGTTCAATTTAGTCCAATTCAGTTGAATTTAAATTAATTCAGTTCAATTTAGTTTAATTTATTCCAGTTCAATTCAGTTCAGTCCAGTTTAGGCAAGTCCAATCCAGTCTAGTCCAGTCCAGTTCAGTTCAGTTCAGTTCAGTTCGGTTCAGTTCAATTTAGTATAAGACAGTTCAATTCATTTCAGTTCAATTGAGTCCAGTTCCATTTAGTTTCATTTAGTCCAATTCCATTCGATTTCATTTCATTCAGTTCAATTGAGTACAGTTTAGTTCAGTTTAGTTCTATTCAGTTGAATTCAGCTCAGTTCAATTAAGTTATGTTATGTTCCGTTCAGTTCATATTCTAATTATGATGCTTTGCAGCTGCAGAACGTGTTGGTGTTGCTGAACAGACCTTGGTTTCCCCTGTTTCTGAATGGTATGTGACTATTAGATGTATTTTTGTTTTAGCTTTTTTGGAATGGGGTTGAGTTTAAATGTAATTTGAGAACAATGAAACCTTACATTGGGAACAATCATCTCATCTTTGATATGCAGAAGACAGAGGAGATGATTGTGGACATTAGGAGAACCAGGATTAAGTTAAATAGTTTATTCCATCATGGGAGAGGAAGTGGAGGAGGTGGAGGAGTATAAATACCTCAGTGTTCACCTGGACAGCAGACTGGACTGGAAGGACAGAATAGACATTACTTCTAGAGGAAGTTTAGATCCTTCAGTGTTTGCACCAAGATGGTGAATATCTTGTATAAATCTGTTCAATTCATGAAGCATAACAAGGAGCATTAAGATATATTAAGAGGGTGATGATTGCTGATTATTAATAAATGGCCAATAGTTAGCCTGCTATTGTAACTGGATGGGTTATTTGCGGTTGTTGACAGAACTGTTGAGAGGTTCCTACGGTCTAAACCCTTGTGCTGTCTTTGGGTCAAGGGAGGGGGAAGGGAGAAAAGATGGAAGGAAGGAAAGAAGGAAGTAAGGAAGAAAGGAGAAAAGAAGGAAAGAAGGAAGGGAGAAAAGATGGAAGGAAGGAAAGAAGGAAGTAAGGAAGAAAGGAGAAAAGAAGGAAAGAAGGAAGGGAGAAAAGATGGAAGGAAGGAAAGAAGGAAGTAAGGAAGAAAGGAGAAAAGAAGGAAAGAAGGAAGGGAGAAAAGATGGAAGGAAGGAAAGAAGGAAGTAGGGAGGAAAGGAGAGAAGAAGGAAGGGAGAGAAGATGGAAGGAAGGAAAGGAAATATGAAAGGGAGTAAGGAAGGGAGAAAAGATGGAAGGGAGGAAAGAAGGGAGAAAAGATGGAAGAAAGGGGGAAAGGAAGGAAAGAAGGGAGAAAATGAAAGAAGGGAGGGAGGAAGGAATGGAGAAAGGAAAGAAAGAAGGGAGGGAAGAAGGAAGCAATGGAGAAAATAAGGAAAGAAGGAAGGAAAAGCAAAGAAGGCAATAAAGGAATGAATGACGAAAGGGAGGTAGGAAGAAAAAGGAGTAAAGGAGGGTAAAAAAGGAGGAAAAGAGGAAAGGAAGAAGGAAGGATAGAGCATGGCAGGAGGAAAGAAGGAAAGAAGAATTGGGTCATTTTGACCCAAAGACAGCACAAGGGTTAAGGCATCTCCAGGATGTTGTGTTTTGAGGATGTGTCCAGTGTCCGTGACGCTTACGGGGACCAGGACTGTGGTCCACGTGTGTTTGGAGAACGTCAGTGTTACAGTCAGCATGGAAGACTCCGTCAGCATCGCTGTCCTGCATTCGTGACTAGGGCTGGGTATCGATTCAAATGTCAAGAATCGATTCGATTCCGATTCTTAAGATCCAGAGTCGATTATTGGGATTTGATTCGATTCGATCCGATTCGATCCGATATTGATTTGGGTAACTGTTATTAAAAATGTTTTTTGAGCTGTTGCTGAATTATATGACGGTAAAATAACTAGTGAAATTAAAGCTGCAAGCAGCGATGAACGGGCCCTCGCACGTGCAATTTTCACCCATAAAGATCAAGGACTCAAAAATAACTCCTATGACACCACCCATGACTCTTTATGTTAAACCATTCAAAAAATATGGCAGAAAATAGGAACTATCAAATATCGACCAATCAGAAGAAGGGGCGGGCTAATTTGCACCAATTAAGGTGAAGGAGTCAAAACCGAGTCTGATGAAACCACCCACGACTCTCTATATCAAACCATTCAAAAGTTATGGCAGAAAGTCGGAACTATCAAATATGGACCAATCAGATGAAGGGGGGGCGCGCTTTTTGATGTCTATCGTCGCCACGGTAACGCTTTTGACTGAGAAAAGTAATGCGCGTCGTCGCAGGATGGAGACGCACATTTTGATGTATAACACACCTGGGTGCACATTACGGTTCGGGCCACATTAACGGCCGAAGAAATGGCATAAATTGCGCCAAAATGACACGATTCATTCAAAATGGCCGACTTCCTGTTGGGTTTCGGCCATGGCAGCAAGACACTTTTCTTTAAGGTGCGACATGATACAGGTGTGTACCGATTTTCGTGCATGTACGTCAAACCGTATTGTGGGGCTTGAGGCACAAAGTTTTCTAGGGGGCGCTGTTGAGCCATTAGGCCACACCCATTAATGCAAACCATTAGATATCACATTTTTCGCCAGGCCTGGCTTGCGTGAAAAAATTTGGTGACTTTTGGGGCACGTTTAGGGGGGCAAAAAGGCCCTCATTTCGTCAGAAGAAAGAATAAAGAAAAATTCCTACAGATACAATAGGGCCTTCGCACTGTCGGTGTTCGGGCCCTAATAATAATTTCACAATAATTATTGTGAAATAATGCAGGGGTTTTCAAAACCAGCGCTTTCCTAACACTGCCGCTCCTCTTCAACGCTGTGATCATTGTTTAATAGTGTAACACCACGTGCATGTGTGAATTAAATGAGTACTGGGATTAAAGTTCACCGGGCGAAAATGTAATCATGAAAAAAAAATGGATCTTTAGACATATGAATCGATATTTAGGAATTAATATGAGAATAGATTTAGAATCGGAAAATCCGATTTTTTTCAACACAGGCCTATTCGTGACATCATGCCTTCTGGAACGGCTCAGATGCTGGGCAGCTTTGGTTCACAGTGAGGGAAAGCAGGAGTTGTAAGTTGGAAACAACCTGGATACAGTTGGTGTTCTGCACAGAAACTCATCTGGATTAATGCTGCACACACACACACACACACACAGACGCACACACACACACACACACACACACACACACACACACACACACAGAGCACGCAGCAGCGAGGCATCGATTGACCAGTGATTGCAGGCTCCATTTAATGTTCTTATAAATGGTACAAGTTCAATCTAATCTGAGCCTTGTAGCGCTGGCTCTCTCTCTGCTGTCAGTGTGAACAACAGTAATCTTCTCTAATACGCTTTACTGCCACACACACACACACACACACACACACACACACACACACACACACACACACACACACACACACACACACACACACACACACACACGCTGGACTGAATACTACTTATTTCTCTGACTTCCCGGCTCCTTAGCAGTTCGTTACTGCACACTGCGGTGTGTGTTAAACCTGTAATCATCTCTTATCGCCAGTCAAATGTTCTAACTGAATCCTGGACCGCAGCGTTGCTCCGCTCGTTTGTGGTTGTGTGATCTCAAAGGTTTGCCGTCTGGCCAGTTAAAAATAACCGCTCGTATCAGAGTTAGAGGCCAAACCGACCTGGAGCAGCCCTGCACCGTGACATCACTGGTATATTTACGGCGCGGCCTGCTGTTAACAGCGATCTAATGTTACGCCGGAGCCGAGCGACTCCTAACATGGACGCCGCTCTTCGGGGTTTTGATTCTGTGGCTGAAAACCAGATGGTTGAGCAAAGCAGCACTCGTAACTTGAACTGAGAACTAGTCCGTACCACACACATGGTTCTACGACACAGACTGAGGTGGCAGAGGATGTTTAAAGGTGTATTTGGATCAGTGAGCTTCTCTGTCTCACCAGCCGGCAGGTTTCTGAGGAAAGTCATCCTCAGTTAGGTCACACAAACCTGTTTACACTCATGTTCTAGACCAGGGGTCGACAACCCAAAATGTTGAAAGAGCCATATTGGACAGAAAATACAAAAAACTAATATGTCTGGAGCTGCAAAAAATAAAAAAATTTGTATCAGCCATAGAATGAAGACAAACACATGCTGCATGTTTCTATATTAGTTATTACTGGGGGAAGATTGATTTTTTCATTATGCACTTAGAGAAAAATGTCGAAATTCTTGAGAAAAAAGTCAAAATGTCGAGAAAAAAGTCGAAATGTCGGGAAAAATGTTGAAATTCCGAGAGAAAAGTCAAAATGTCAAGATTAATGTCTTGAGAAAAAAGTTGAAATGTCGAGAAAAAGTCGAAATGTCGAGAAAAAAAGTCAAGATTTCGGGAAAAAAGTCGAGATGTCAAGAAAAAAGTCAAAATTTGGAGAAAAAAGTCGAAATGTCGAGATTAATGTTGAAGTACAATGTCGAGAAAAAGTCAAGATTTCGGGAAAAAAGTCGAGATGTCAAGAAAAAAGTCGAAATGTTGAGAAAAAAGTTGTAATGTCGAGAAAAAAGTCAAAATTTTGAGAAAAAAGTCGAAATGTCGAGATTAAAAAGGAAAGGAAAAAGGAAGAAAAAAAGAGAAAAAAGAGAAAAAAGAAAAAAAAGGAAAAAAAGAAGAAAAAAATGAAAAAAAGAAGAAAAAAAGGAAAAAAAGGGAAAAAAAAGGTCAAACATTTTTGAAAAAGCTCCAGGAGCCACTAGGGCGGCGCTAAAGAGCCGCATGTGGCTCTAGAGCCGCGGGTTGCCGACCCCTGTTCTATACGTTTCTACTTCTGCCATTAGTATGTATGTGTGCAGCTGCTTCTTGTACAGTCTTCACGTAGAGACTGCTTATTTGGAATTCTGTGTAACGAATGCTCATCGCTACTCTAGGTCTGCTCTTGGAAGTCCTAAGTGTATAACGGTGCAGCTGATTCTTCTCCACTAGCTACTGCCAGTGTTCCTCATTAGTAGACTACTACTGCTATAGTAGACTGGCTGGACATCCGTTTCGTCTGCGATCTTTGTTAGTAGAATGATAGCTTTTACTACCATCGTAGACTGGTTCTACTCAGGTTCTACCACTGTTCTTTGTTAGTAGACTACGTGTTGTCCGGTTTGGGAGTCGACAAAGGTCGACTCCCTAGCAGGTCATCCAAAATGTCGAAGTATGGACAACTGACCGGATCATGTCCACTTCTGGAGTTGTTCTGTTTGGCGCCAATGTACGCCTTCCATATATTTTATCACTTTATTTCGATCTGCTCCGGTGTCCTGATGAAGCTTCTGCCATCTCTTTTGCGATCTTTTTAAAAAGGTCTGCGTTTCTAGTTTTGCACCCATCCATAAATTTTAAAATGTTTAGCTCCTGTATTTGACGTAGCATGAAACGAGTCTCCTCGTCCATCCAAAAGTGAGTTGATCTTGCTGAAGCCATGTTGGTGTTTAAACAACTATTTAACACGCGCCGTCTCCTTTCACTTCCGGGTGAATGTCCCAGAGTAAATTCTCGAGCATGAGCAGACAATATCGATGTCTCCGTATACATGGCGTTAACATTCCCACTGGGAACGAGTTATCTAGGTGTTGCTATCCGATCATTAAATGTCCGAAATAGGTCAGAAGTAGATCGGATTGAGGTGTTTACATGCAGTTTAAAAGTCCGAACGATGTCTTATACGATCAGAAATCTGATTGAACTGCTGCATGTAAACGTACTGAGTAGAGTGATAGCTTTTACTGCTGTTGTAGGTTGGTTGTACTCAGGTTTTTCCACTGTTCTTTGTTAGTAGACGGATCATTTTTACTGCTGTAGTAGGCAGGTTTTACTCAGGTTCTACCACTGTACTTTGTGAGGAGACTGATAGCTTTTACTACCATAGTAGACTGGTTTTACCCAGGTTCTTTGTGAGTAGACTGAAAGCTTTTACTGCTGTTGTAGGTTGGTTGTACTCGGGTTTTTCACTGTTCTTTGTTAGTAGACTGATAGCTTTTACTATTGTAGTATAGTGCAGGAGATAACCAAAACAATCGCTCAGTTTGTGATACAAGAATGAAATTTGGTACACACATAGCCAAAGGCATTCCAAAAATAATTGGACGTGGAGCCATCGTGAATTTTCAACCTGGCACCCATGGCAGCCATTTTTCAAAATGGACGCCAGAAACAACTGTTTTTATATGACTTGGGGACATAATATGATATTTTAGACATATTTACCACATATAGTACTGATAATAGTAATCGTATTGAAAGTTGTCATTTAATATTCAATATGGCCACCATTTTTTAGAGATGGCAGCCATCATTTGTGTGACTGTCTGATATGGATGATCTGGTGTCTAATCATTATTTATGATGCAGAAATCACATTTGAAACATTGGAATTGGCCAGAAGCTTCCTTCTACCTCAAAACTGAACATGACAACTGTTTCTTTCATAATAACAGCCATATAAGCCAAAATAAAATATATACCGTCATTTCATGAAAATAGATCTATTATACATAAAAACAAACTTTGAACTAATAAACCAAAAAAAGATCCTAATATCTGCAAGAACTGAACCATCCCATGAATGGATAAGTAATAGAGTGGATGTTGAAGCTCAGCCAGGGCAAACTGGCAACTCATTTCAACTAATCACTCATTAGAAAACACTTGTTTCTGGTGGCCATTTTGAAAAAATGGCTGCCATGGGCGCAATGTGGAAAAATTCCCGATGGCTCCACGTCCATATCTTTTGGGGAAGCCTTTGGCTATTTGTGTACCAAATTTCATGCTTGTATCACAAACTGAACGATTCCTATACATTTTATAGCTAAACAGCTGGACTAGTAAGTTGGTTCTACTCAGGTTCTGCTGTGTTCTTTGTTTGTAGAATGAAAGCTTTTACTGCTGATGTAGGTAGTAGACGGATCATTTTTACTGCTGTAATAGGCAGGTTTTACTCAGGTTCTACCACTGTTCTTTGTGAGGAGTACCTACTCGGCTCAACTCAACTCGGCCTGGTTTCTTTTCCATAACAATTCAGCACCTGGAGCAGAAGTAGGAGGTTGGAGAGAAGCTGCTGTGACGTATTTGATTGTGTATCTAAATGAAGAAGACAACAACACTAAAGATGTAGAACCTGGATATGATATACGTGCTGCTGGGTCTGTGTGAGAGAAGCTTCAAGCGGCAACGCTTTTCAACTTTGTTAGTTTGTGTCTGCGCTGCTGAAAAGTCAGCTGGAGCCGTGAGCAGCTATGAAGAGACAGAGCTCCTGGTAGATCTGGTCGTTCCTTATCTCCGTCTAGATCCCTTTTTAATTCTCTCCTCAGCACCAGGTTTATGAACATCTGCACCTCAGAGTTGGATCATGAAACAGACTTTTGCTGCTGTTGCTGGTTGAATAAAATGAACAAGAATCCGTCAGAGTCTCTTTCTCTGATTTCCTCCTCCTGACTCAGACGTCTGACTCCAACCCCCCGACCAATCGGTGGCCTGTAGTGTGATGATGTCAGATACAGCCGACTCAGCAGCTTAGAACCTCTGCAGAATAGATACAGAAAAGCATCTACTCGGCACATTAGACCCCTAGTGGGAAAGAACCAAACCGAGTCGAGTCGATTCGGGCTGAGTAGGTTCTAGTGGAAAAATGCCATTAGTTGTCCTCCTGTACACCACTGTTCATGTCCTGCTCTCTTCCAATCTTTCCTTCTTGTTCTTCACTTCACGACTGGTTCTTCACTGTTTGCTTCTGGAGCGTTCTGCTGCCCTGTTGGTGGCTTGTTTTTGTTTTCCCGAGCAACAGCCTGTCAGTCACTGCTCAGGGCCAATGGAACGCTGCGGTCTCAAGCTTTTTAATTGATTTGCTCCAATCAAAGATTACAGGGGTGAACTCACACACACTCACACACACACACACACACACGCTGGGATGCCTTTGGTCTACACATGTGTGTGTTTGTGTGTCTCTGTGGGGTTCAGGGTATATTAATATTTCTAATAGGGCTGTTATCAGCTCACTGCCAGCTGTACACAGCAACTACACACACAGTGGAGCTTGAAGGCAAATATATACACAACACACACACTCTGTGTCTGTCTGTTGTGTGATAACTCCCACAATGCCTTTCTGTGTCAAAGAGACCTGGAGGTCAAAACCACTTTTTCTCTGTGTGTGGATGTTAAAAAAAATCAAGCAACAGACACACACGGACACAGAAACACACACTTTCTGGCTTAAAAGTGAATTTGAAAAACAGATTACACACACAGCTGCAGGTAAACAGTGTTTAAAGGTGAGCAAGGGAGAGGAGAGGGCGAACAAGAGGCAGAGTGTGTGTGTGTGTGTGTGTGTGTGTGTGTGTGTGTGTGTGTGTGTGTGTGTGTGTGTGTGTGTGTGTGTGTGTGTTTGAAGTTTGTTCTTTTCGGGAAATGAATAATACAAAGCTCTATGTGTGTGTGTGTGTGTGTGTGTGTGTGTGTGTGTGTGTGTGTGTGTGTGTGTGTGTGTGTGTGTGTGTGTGTGTGCATGCATGTGTGTGTGTGTGTGTGTGTGCGTGTGTGTGTGTGTGTGTGTATGTTTGGGTTAATTAGTGTGTTAAAGGGTTTATCAGCGTGTCGGCATGCAGCAGATTCACCCTTTGAACATGACGGACTGTGTGTGTGTGTGTGTGTGTGTGTGTGTGTGTGTGTGTGTGTGTGTGTGTGTGTGTGTGTGTGCGTGGTGTGTGTGTGCCAACATACATGCATGTGTCCAGTCAGTAATAAACCAGTATCAGCGTCCAAAGCCAGTTAAAGCCACACTGAGAAGCTGTAAATACTCGTGTGCCTTCCACTTACAGCCAATCAGAGAAGAGGTCACAATAACATTCTGGCTCCCTATTGGCCAGTTGTTTGATGTACACACTTATTTTAAATGTACAACAATGACTTGGATTAGTAAGTGTTTGTGGTTGTTACCAGCTCTGACCAGGTTAAAAGGGTAAAATAGGTCGCGCACATCCAATAGCTCCACGCGTGCTGGTCGCAAAGCATAGATCCAGGAAAAAACAAGAGAGGAGACACTTTTGCTCCCTAGTGCAGATTTATTAGCACATCAAACGTCGCAACGTTTCGAGCGCATTTTGCTCTTCTTTAGACAGTCTGAAGTTTTTTTTGTTTTTTCCCGGTTGTCCAGGTTAACCAGACAGTCGTTGGTTGTTACCGGCTGTGACCGGTTGTTGGATTGATATGGATGGATGAATGGATGGATGAAATTGATGGATGATGGATACATGCACAGATCCATGGATGGATGGGTGGATTATCGTTATTATTATCGCTGTTGTTACTGGTTTTTATTGCATATTGGTGGTTTTTACTGGATATTGGTGGTTTTTACTGGATATTAGTGGTTTTTTACTGGATATTAGTGGTTTTAATGGATATTGATGGTTTTAATGGATATTGGTGGTTTTTACTGGATATTAGTGGTTTTTACACGTCATCAGTGGATGTTACTGGATATTAGTGTTTTTTACTGGATATTGGTGTTTTTTACTGGATATTGGTGTTTTTTACTGGATATTGGTGGTTTTTACTGGATATTAGTGGTTTTTACTGGATATTAGTGGTTTTTACACGTCATCAGTGGTTGTTACTGGATATTAGTGGTTGTTACTGGATATTGGTGGTTTTAAACTGGTTGTTCGTTACAGGTTTTGTTGAACTTTGAAGGTTTTTAATGAATACTATTTTCCAAATATTCCTGGTTTTAAGTGTTTTTCTGACATTTTGACTTCAGATCCTTCTTTAAATCTTTACGCATTTTTAGATTGGATCCCGCTAATATCACTGGATGATGAACGTGTGATTAACGTGCAATGGAAATGTAAACGCAAGGCGTGTTATTTATCAGCTCGTGCCCTGGAGGTGAGTTGAGGGGAGGGAGGGTGAGGCGGGGGGCGTTACCTGCTAACATCACATAACCTGTGTGGGTGTGTAGAATAACGTATGTCCCTACATCAGCAGGACCATTTCAGACAGGTGTAGTTTTCAAAACCAGGATGGATGAACATCAGGATGAGCGTTTCTTGGCCGGCCAGGCCAAGACCCAGTTTGTCCTTCTAGTGTCCAGTTGTGCCAAGAATGGACCCTCCTTTTAGCTGGGAGGGAATATGTCAAAAATCATGAAAATCTTGCACTTGGTGACAAGTTTTTGATATTTTGCATGGTGTAGTTATGGACATAAGGTTTTCAAAAACCACCGCAAACAAATTGGGACGTCCCCCTAGTGGCCGGTTTGCAGAATATTTAAAATGGCTCCCGCCGAAAAGACCAAAGGTCATAATTCAGCTTTTCTTAGTCCTAGATTGTTGTATATTGTCACTTTCTCTACTTTTCTGGTGCTAGGAATTGAATTCTGAGATAAATGTCCAATTTCAAGGTCATGTTGAAGGTCAAATTTAATTTTCAACGTCATATCTCCATATCTCCAGAATTAAGTCACACAGAAACATTATAGAGGGCTCTAGACCCATATTTTCACCCCCAAGGAATGTAATTTTCTGTTTATTGGACAGGTCACTATCACTGTAGTGTCAATCTCATTGGGTGAGAACAGTGGTCTTCATTCAGGCTTAAGGTGAACATAACCTCAGAACTAAGTCACAGTGAAATAATAGGATTTTATTAAAACACCACACAAAAAACATCAGCTGTGCATATTTAAACTCACTTAACACCTACAGTGCTGCCTCTATCGCCTTGCTTATTAATTTATTTTGAATTTTCTGCAAACCGGCCACTAGGGGGCGTCACAATTTGTTCGCAGTGGTTTTTGAAAACCTTATGTCCATACCTAACACCATGCCAAATATCAAAAACTTGTCACCAAGTGCACGATCTTCATGAATTCCCTCCCAGCTATTTGTGGTTCTGGACATAGGCCAGGTGGGTTGTATTCATTCGGGGGGCAGCTCGACACGCCACCCCCGCGTCAGTCAATGTAAAAGGGGCACACACCATGCTAGATCCACGCGTAAACGCGGGGTACCCACCAGTGTAAAAGGGGTTTCTGAGAGTAGCAAAGAACCAACACACATTTCCTGGTGGTGTGTTCGTGAGTTCGTGCGTTACTTGTGTCTAAATCTTCACAATGCGCTGCAGCTGCCTCTCCTCACGTCTCAATACAACTCTGGCAATAGAGTAACCTCTGTGTGTGTGTGTGTGTGTGCGTGTGTGCGTGCGTGCGTGCGTGCGTGCGTGCGTGCGTGCGTGCGTGCGTGCGTGCGTGCGTGCGTGCGTGCGTGCGTGCGTGCGTGTGTGTGTGAGCTGGGTCTAATGTGATTGGTTTGTTGATGGCAGGGTTTAAACCAGGCTTGGCCAACAGGTGGGAGGGGGCAGGAGGTTAACGAGAGAGAAGAATGCCCGGACACGAACGCCAGCTCTGTGTGTTTGTGTGAATGTCACAGATCCATCTTTTCCCACCACTATCTGTCTGCTCTGAATGACGATTGGTCTGCGTTACCAGTACCTGACCATGGACTGTATGGTGTCATCAGCGGCTCGTAAATGAAAACTTATCATGTCATCTGGCGTTCCACTATTTTTTCGTGTCTATAAAAGTCCTTGGATACTTTGCAGAAGCTCTTGAAAGGGTTGTGCAGGTGTTTGGGGATATTTACAGGTCTGGAAGCAGTTCAGTGAATCCTTAAAGAGATGTTGATGGTCTTGAGAAGGTTGAAGGGGCTAAAGAGAATCACAGGACCCGTGTGGAAGGTTGAAGGATCTGAAAGCATATCAAAGTTGCTCAGAAACAAGTTAGCATTCATGCAAACCCAGATCCAAAGCTCACCTCTCCATTTAAGCGAAAGCAGAATCAGAAACACTGCTCTACACAAATCCTCAGTTTCTAATGAAACCATCGGCTCAAACTCTCCAGACCAACAGAACCAGAGAAACAGTTTGAGACCTGTCTAAACAAGACTAACAGAACATGTGGATGGATGGATGGATGGATGGATGGATGGATGGATGGATGGATGGATGGATGGATGGATGGATGGATGGATGGATGGATGATGGATGGATGGATGATGGATGATTGATGGATTGATGATGGATGGATGGATGATGGATGGATGGATGATAGATGATGGATGGATGGATGATGGATGATTGATGGATGGATGATGGATGGATGGATGATGGATGGATGGATGATGGATGATGGATGGATGGATGATGGATGATGGATGGATGGATGATGGATGGATGGATGGATGGATGGATGGATGGATGGATGGATGGATGGATGGATGATGGATGGATGGATGGATGGATGGATGGATGGATGGATGGATGGATGGATGGATGGATGATGGATGGATGGATGGATGGATGGATGGATGGATGGATGGATGGATGGATGGATGGATGATGGATGGATGGATGGATGGATGGATGGATGGATGGATGATGGATGGATGGATGGATGGATGGATGGATGGATGGATGGATGATGGATGGATGGATGGATGGATGGATGGATGGATGGATGATGGATGGATGATAGATGATTGATGGATGGATGATGGATGGATGGATGATGGATGGATGGATGATGGATGATGGATGATGGATGATGGATGGATGGATGATGGATGATTGATGGATGGATGATGGATGGATGATGGATGGATGGATGGATGGATGGATGGATGATGGATGGATGGATGGATGGATGGATGGATGGATGGATGGATGATGGATGATGGATGGATGGATGATGGATGGATGATGGATGGATGGATGGATGGATGGATGATGGATGGATGGATGGATGGATGGATGGATGGATGGATGGATGGATGATGGATGATGGATGGATGGATGGATGGATGATGGATGGATGATGGATGGATGGATGGATGGATGGATGATGGATGGATGGATGGATGGATGGATGGATGGATGGATGGATTAGTCAGTCTGGGTCCTGCTTGGGAAAGCAGCTTGACCTCAGGTGCAGATCAATGCAGTCAGGTCGGTTACTCAGGTGTGCTGCTGTTTTATCAACTGATTTTATAGGAATTTGATAACAGATCAAAAGGACTGAGATTTAACGGGAATATAACTGCACTGGAAGCACTTTCATAAAACTCAAGTGTCCTGAGGTGACTTTTATTGTAACTTTGGCACGATACAAAGACAGTGAGTTGAAGCGAGCACTGCTGCTTCTCAGGTGGCTGTGCCTAAAAACTGTTCCGGGGTTTTTAGGAGGAAATACAAACTGAAAAAACAAAAATACAAAATGCTTTGACATCAAATCTGCAGGGAACTGTGACATCACAGTCCTTTTGTGAAGAACACACAAGACAGAAAGAAAGGGTTTCACGCAGGGAACACAGACACAGCTTTGTTCACTTCATGTTTTCATGTCTGAAGACGTTAAGGTGAACCTGCATGAAGCGTGGATGATGACATCATGGAAGAGGGCGGGGACCGTCAGTGTGAGATAGGGATGGGCGGTATGGACAAAAAAATGTATCACAATCATTTCTGGCATTTATCCCGATAACGATAAAAATGACGATAAAAAAAAATACCAATTCAGCTCCACCTTTGTAACTATAAATCTATCACCACATTCAGTCTTTGGAGCCCCCAAAACACTGCTCTAAAAGATACTAAATACTACTAAACTACACCAATTAAATTGAATTAATAACAACCAATTAAATGAGTTCCACCTGTACTGCAAAACTGGAATGACTCAGATCCTCCATGTTTGTTACACAAACACGTATCAACGGGAATTTATCCTTCTTTCTTTCTTTCTTTCTTTCTTTCTTTCTTTCTTTCTTTCTTTCTTTCTTTCTTTCTTTCTTTCTTTCTTTCTTTCTTTCTTTCTTTCTTTCTTTCTTTCTTTCTTTCTTTCTTTCTTTCTTTCTTTCAGGCTCATTTCTTCCTTCACGTACATTGTGCGTGGATTTAACGCAGAGCCATAAATCACGGTAAATCGTGAACAGTGAAATATCTCCCATTCCTAGTGTGCGGTGGAACTTCCTGTCAGCCGAGCTCACCTGTGAGATGTGAAGAGAAACAAGTGGAAACACTCTTTAATTAAACGCACACACTCCTGCATTTCCATTTGAATAAACTCATCAGAGTCGTTCTTCGCAGTCTCTTCATCAGCCTGTATTGTCCTCACCCCTTCTCCTCCTCCTCCTCCTCCTCCTCCTCCTCCTCCTCCTCCTCCTCCTCCTCCTCCTCGGCTTCCTCGTCTCCTTTCCCCTGCCGTGAATAAACCTCTTGTTTTTCTAATCGATTCTCCTCCAGCACCATTGATCTGCTGACACACACACACACACACACACACACACACACACACACACACACACACACACACACACACACACACACACACACACACACACACACACACACACACACACACACACACACACACACACACACACATGGACACACACTCGTAACCTGGAAGTAAAACAAGAAGCTCCTCTCAGATTAAAGTCGTCTCTGAGGAGGAATCCTTGTTTGAGTCTGCCGGTCGATGCAGTTTGTTCACTCCTGAAACACGTCTGAAGTTCACGTGTGTCAGCAGCGAACATGGAATACGTTCTGCACCTCCGTCACAGTCCCAGGTCTCACCTCCCAGACCTGGACCATAGCAACTCCTTACCTTTGTTTCGTAAACTTGGGGTCCTTAATGTCTATCAGATTTATAACCTCCAAATTGCTCAATTTGTATCTGGTTCTTTCAATAAAATTCTTCCCCGAACAATGAATTTCATAATTATTCAACCCGTAAAGCATCCCAGCTTCGGCCCCCACAATCACTAACTATTTCATCTCAATGTAAGATCTCTTACAGAGGTTCCAAGACATGGAATTCACTTCCTCCCCACCTGGGGAATACAGGAGGGAATACAGAGGGAACACAGAGGAAACACTGAGGAATCACCGAGGGAACACAGAGGGAACACTGAGGGAACACAGAGGGAATACAGAGGGAACACCGGGGGAACACCGAGGGAACACAGAGGGAACACCGAGGAAACACTGAGGAAACACGAAGGAACACCGGAGGAACACTGAGGGAACACAAGGGAACACCGAAGGAACACCGAGGGAACACTGAGGAAACACGAGGGAACACCAAAGGAACACCGAGCGAATACAGAGGGAATACCGAGGAAACACGGAGGAAACACGAGGGAACACCGAAGGAACACCGAGGGAACACAGAGGGAACACCGAGGAAACACTGAGGGAACACCGAGGAAACACTGAGGGAACACAGAGGAAACACTGAGGGAACACGAGGGAACACAGAGGGAATACCGAGGAAACACTGAGGAAACACTGAGGAAACACGAGGGAACACTGAGGGAACACCGAGGGAACACCGAGGAAACACTGAGGGAACACCGAGGGAACACGGGGGAACACGAGGAAACACTGAGGGAACACCGAGGGAACACGAGGAAACACTGAGGGAACACCGAGGGAACACCGCGGGAACACAAGGAAACACTGAGGAAACACTGAGGGAATACAGAGGGAACACCGAGGGAATACAGAGGGAACACTGAGGGAACACAGAGGGAACACCGAGGGAATACAGAGGAAACACAGAGGATACATTGAGGAAAAACACGAGGGAACACCGAAAGAACACCGAGGGAACACAGAGAGAACACAGGGAGAACAACGAGGGAACACCGAGGGAATACAGAGGAAACACTGAGGAAACACGAGGGAACACCGAGAGAATACCGAGGGAACACAGAGGGAACACCGATGGAACACTGTGGGAACACTGAGGAAACACTGAGGAAACACGAGGGAATACAGAGGGAACACAGAGGGAATACAGAGGGAACACAGAGGTAACACTGAGGGAAAACAGAGGGAACACCGAGGGAACACAGAGGGAACACCAAGGGAATACAGAGGGAACACTGAGGGAACACCGAGGGAATACCGAGGGAACACAGAGGGAACACCAAGGGAATACAGAGGGAACACTGAGGGAACACTGAGGGAACACCGAGGGAATACCGAGGGAACACAGAGGGAACACCAAGGGAATACAGAGGGAACACGAGGGAACACCGAGGGAATACAGAGGGAACACTGAGGGAACACTGAGGGAACACCAAGAGAACACTGAGGGAATACCGAGGGAATACAGAGGGAACACTGAGGGAACACTAAGGGAACACCAAGGGAACACAGAGAGAACACAGAGGGAATACAGAAGGAACACCAAGGAAACACAGAGGGAACAAAGAGGGAACACAGAGGGAACACAGAGGGAATACAGAGGGAACACCAAGGAAACACAGAGGGAACAAAGAGGGAACACCGAGGGAATACAGAGGGAACACTGAGGGAACACTAAGGGAACACCAAGGGAACACAGAGAGAACGCAGAGGGAATACAGAGGGAACACCAAGGAAACACCCAGGGAACAAAGAGGGAACACAGAGGGAACACCGAGGGAATACAGAGGGAACACAGTTCAATTCAATTCAATTCAATTTTATTTATATAGCGTCTAATACAACAGAGTTGTCTCTAGACGCTTTCCAGAGACCCATACCCAGAACATGACCCCCGAGCAGTTATTACATAAACAATGGCAGGTAAAAACTCCCCTAGTGGGAGAAAAACCTTAAGCCAAACAGTGGCAAGGAAAAACTCCCCTTTAGGAGGGAAGAAACCTTGAGCAGGACCAGGCTCATAAGCGGGGACCCTCCTGCCGAGGGCCAGACTGGTGGGTCAGGGACGGCAACAGCACAGCAGGCAGGACAGCACAGCAGGCAGAGCACAGCAGACAGAGGGAATACAGAGGGAATACAGAGGGAACACCAAGGGAACACAGAGGGAACACCGAGGGAACATCGAAGGAACACAGAGGGAATACAGAGGGAACACAGAGGGAACACCGAGGGAATACAGAGGGAACACCGAGGGAACACAGAGGGAACACCAAGGGAACACAGAGGGAACACCAAGGGAACACAGAGGGAATATTGACGGCCTGATTCTGTTTCATCAGCATTTTCCTCACAAATCGATCAGTCGATTACAAAAACTGGTGAGCCGCTTTAGCGACGGATAAATGTCATTCCTTTCACAACATGGCAACTGAAGCAATGCTGCTGCTCTCCTCCTGTTACCATGGAGACGCCCTTCAACCTACACACACACACACGCACACACACACACACACAAACACACACATGCACACTAGAGTGGGGATTTAAATTTCATGAAAACTTTTCAGAAACATACTTGAAGAGAAGTGAATGCAGCAAGCTTGGATGATTGACAGCTGAAGTTGAGACACTGAGACATGAACACACACTAATGAGGGAGCACACACACACACACGCACGCACGCACGCACGCACGCACGCACGCACACACACACACACACACACACACACACACACACACACACACACACACACACACGCATGACATGGAAATATTTCCTAGCTTGAAAGTGAATGGCACGCTTTTATTCTGATGTCTTCCAATTATAGATTTCGACTGTCAACAAAATGAGTGATTTGCATAAACACGGACACACACACACACACACACACACACACACACACACACACACACACACACACACACACACACACACACACACACACACGCACACACACACACACAGTTGGTTATTCAGTGCTGCCGATGAATTATGGATTTGCTGCTTTAATACTTTAACAAGTCTCTTATTTTCTTTGTCCTGTTCTGTCAGTTTGGGATTTCCTGCCGTCACACTCACTGCCATCGTTGCTCTTAATTTGAAATCCTGGGACAGGGCACTTTGTTTCCTGTCATGCCTGATGACTGATCCGATGTTTAGAAAGAAAAACTTTCATTCTGGAAGTTCATTGCTGCTGCTTTTGTTTTGACAACTTCTTTCAGTTGGCCTGGTATTGTTACAGAGTAAAACACAAATGTGAACTATTCCATTCTCTATCTTCACATTGCATCTTTATTTTGGTCTTTGAAGTAATTGTGAACAATTATCGAACAAATACCCAAGTACACAAGTTCTAAATCATTCGGTCAGAGCAAACCACATACTTCTAAAAGCTGGGTAAAAAAAACAGAACATCAGTTACTGGACTCAAAATAACTGATTTCTTTTTGATTGAATGCCAAACATTGATTAGAGGAAACAAACAGAGCTCACATTACAGCAAACAGCACATTAAACCAGCTGAAATCTTTGCCTAGAACAGGGGTCGGCAACCCGCGGCTCTAGAGCTGCATGCGGCTCTTTAGCGCCGCCCTTGTGGCTCCCTGGAGCTTTTTCAAAAATGTTTGACCTTTTTTTTATTTTTTTCCTCTTTTTTTCTTCTTTTTTTCTTTTTTTTTCCTCTTTTTCCTTTTCTTCTCTTCTTTTCTTCCTTTTTCCTTTCGACTTTTTTCTCGACATTTTTACTTTTTTCTTGACATTTAGACTTTTTCTCAACATTTCGACTTTTTTCTCGAAATTGTACTTCAACATTAATCTCGACATTTCGACTTTTTTCTCGACATTTTGACTTTTTTCTCAACATTTCGACTTTTTTCACGAAATCTTGACTTTTTTCTCGACATTTCAACTTTTTTCTCGACATTTCAACTTTTTTCTCGAAGTGCATAATGAAATAAAAATCTTCCTCCTCTAAAATATTATTTTTTATTTTTCTCCTGCCTGGCCCTGATACTCTTCTGTAGATTGGTGTAACTAATATAGAAACATGCAGCATGTGTTGCCTTCATTCTAAGGCTGATACAAGACTTTTCATTTTTTGCGGCTCCAAACATATTAGTTTTTTGTGTTTTTGGTCCAATATGGCTCTAAAACATTTTGGGTTGCCGACCCCTGATCTAGAAGAATACTTTCATGCCCCAGCCGAGCGCCAGAGGACTCTGGATCTCTGGGCTGCTAAGCTCTTCTCCCGAGTCCCGAACCTGGAAAAACAGAAGCTGTTATTTCAGGTTTCCTCGTTTCTCAACACAAGCTGCTAAACTTTCGAGTACTTTTGAGTATTAGGGCCATGCAGGAAAAAAAATATTTGAGGAATTTTTTTTTTTATTGTGCACTTCGGGGAAAAAAGTCGAAATGTCGAGATTAATGTTGAAATACAATTTAGATAAAAAAGTCGAAATTTCATGAATAAAGTCGAAATTTCGTGAATAAAGTTGATCTGTCTCCTCCTCCATCAAATCCAGTTAGAGTGACTGACAGCTCTGCAGCAGCAGCTGTAACTAACTAACTAACTTACATCCTTGGAGTGGAACGTTAAGGCTACGTTTCTGAAGGTATGCAACTGCATATGTGTGATATGTGTTTCAAATCAATATCGTAAAGCCAATTCTTGTATTGTGAACCTTGTGAACATTTTGACTTTTTTCTCGAAATTGTACTTCAACATTAATCTCGACATTTCGACTTTTTTCTCAAAGTGCACAATGAATAATAAATCTTCCTCCTCTAAAATATTATTTTTATTTTTCTCCTTCCTGGCCCTAATACTCTTCCGTAGTACTCAGCATTCTGAACACAACCAATTTTTTATAGTATGCCTCGATTAAGACGGTGTCTCTCAATCTGACTTCATGCATTTTGTTTCAAGTCATCTGGTCTTATTTACTGTTTACTTCCTGTATTCCAGCGGTTTTTGTGGCCACATGGTTTTAATTTGAGAATTGAAAGGGCTGTGTTTTGTGTGCAGGGTCGTCCTTCCTGTTCGTGAACACGTCGGGCCGCTACAGCGGCCAGCGCGCTCAGCTGCTGCTGCCGCCGCTCAAGGAGAACGACACGCACTGCGTCAGCTTCCAGTTCTACCAGGCCGGGGGGCGGGAGGGGGCAGCCCCCGCCACGCTCAACGTCTACGTCAGAGGTAGGACACGGTCCCAGTACTGCCCGAGTACTAACCAAAGTACTGCCCAAAGTACTGCCCAAAGTACTGCCCAAAGTACTGCCCAAAGTACTGCCCAAAGTACTGCCTAAGTACTGTCCAAAGTACTGCCCAAAGTACTGCCCAAGTACTGCCCAAAGTACTGCCCAAGTACTGCCCAAAGTATTGCCCAAGTACTGCCCAAAGTACTGCCCAAAGTACTGCCCAAGTACTGCCCAAAGTACTGCCCAAAGTACTGCCCAGGTACTGCCCAAGTACTGCCCAAAGTACTGCCCAAGTACTGCCCAAAGTACTGCCCAAAGTACTGCCCAAGTACTGCCCAAAGTACTGCCCAAGTACTGCCCAAAGTACTGCCCAAAGTACTGCCCAAAGTACTGCCCAAGTACTGCCCAAAGTACTGCCCAAGTACTGCCCAAAGTACTGCCCAAAGTACTGCCCAGGTACTGCCCAAGTACTGCCCAAAGTACTGCCTAAGTACTGCCCAAAGTACTGCCCAAAGTATTGCCCAAGTACTGCCCAAATTACTGCCCAAAGTACTGCCCAAGTACTGCCCAAAGTACTGCCCAAGTACTGCCCAAAGTACTGCCCAAAGTACTGCCCAAGTACTGCCCAAAGTACTGCCCAAGTACTGCCCAAAGTACTGCCCAAAGTACTGCCCAGGTACTGCACAAGTACTGCCCAAGTACTGCCTAAGTACTGCCCAAAGTACTGCCTAAGTACTGCCCAAAGCATTGCCCAAGTACTGCCCAAAGTACTGCCCAAGTACTGCCCAAAGTACTGCCCAGGTACTGCCCAAGTACTGCCTAAGTACTGCCCAAAGCATTGCCCAAGTACTGCCCAAAGTACTGCCCAAGTACTGCCCAAAGTACTGCCCAAAGTACTGCCCAGGTACTGCCCAAGTACTGCCCAAGTACTGCCCAAAGTACTGCCCAAGTACTGCCCAAAGTACTGCCCAAGTACTGCCTAAGTACTGCCCAAAGTACTGCCTAAGTACTGCCCAAAAGTACTGCCCAAAGTACTGCCCAAAGTACTGCCTAAGTACTGCCCAAAAGTACTGCCCAAAGTACTGCCCAAAGTACTGCCCAAAGTACTGCCTAAGTACTGCCCAAAGTACACCCAGTGTACCGCCGGAGTACTGCTGGAGTACAATGAGAGTACTGATGGACTACTACTGCAGTACTTCTGCAGTACTACTGCAGTACTGCAGCAGGTCAGAGTGGGGGCGGGGCCTGAGTGTCGGG
The DNA here is from genome assembly GCF_033807715.1 of Cololabis saira. Classification (NCBI taxonomy): domain Eukaryota; kingdom Metazoa; phylum Chordata; class Actinopteri; order Beloniformes; family Belonidae; genus Cololabis; species Cololabis saira. The sequence goes on from NC_084608.1 coordinate 4,305,491, forward strand.
GGGAGGGGCCTGATTGTCGGGGGCGGGGCCTGAGTGTCGGGGCGGGGCCTGATCCTCACACATGTGTCTAACCTGCAGAGAACAACAGTCCACTGGGAGTTCCCGTCTTCAACTCGTCCGGCCCCGCCTACCACATCTGGAAGGGGGTGGAGCTTGCCGTCTCCACGTTCTGGCCCAATCACTATCAGGTAATACACACACACACAAAGTATAGGATGGTGTTAGAGAATAACTAGGAATATAAGTATTATCAGGAAGTATAGAGGGAATGCGCATGACGTCACAGATGGGACTTCACGTAAGATGAACGTATCACACAAAACGGGGCCCTATCATTGGGCCCTATGAGCTTGTGGGCCCCGTGGCGACCTCCCCTCTGGCTCCGCTACAGCCCAGAGCGTCTCCGTGATAGCGGGTCCTCGCTGAGAGCAGGAGAGCAGGACCGGAGGTCCTCTCAGAGATACACAAACAGGCGCACACACACTCCCCTTGGATGTGGTTGATCTGTATTGAAAGCTCTTTTATGTGGCTTTTAAAGCTCTGTCATCTCTAAACCACAGGAGGGCTGCAGCTAATTGGTTCAACACACACTCATTCTGTCTCTCTCTGTCTCTCCCTATCTCTCTCTCTCTCTCTCTCTCTCTCTCTCACACACACACACACACACACACACACACACACACACACACACACACACACACACACACACACACACACACACACTGGTGCTCAGTGTGCAGCAGCTGCTGGAAGTAACTATTTCTCTCCACCAAAAGCTTCCCGTACTGAAGCTCGTCTCCTCCCATCATGGGCCGAGAGCTGAATCTAAGAATACTACACTGATTCTTGGCATCATCCAGATGCACGTGCAGCCTTTCTAAATTATTTTTATCAGTTAAATGTGTCTTCCTGCTGGAATCCGCTATCTCTGGTTCCACTTCCAGTTTTTGCTTGTTTCTTTCTGTTCTCCCAGTAAAAGACAGTAAAAGACATCTCTCAGTTTGGAGAAACTGTTAGGAATGAGGCTGCCTGGATGTTCAGTGTCCAGTCAGAGAAGATGGAGGTGTAAAACATCCTGAAAGTCCAATGAGAGACTGTAGAACATCTGCAGAACCGCTTCAGAATACTGGCATTACATAGAAAAACACATGTAACTAGTTAGGTAACACATCTTAGAACATCCACATAAGTTCTGCAGAACGTGAACAGAACATCTGCAGAACATGAAATGAACACTCGCAGATAATCTGCAGAACATGAAGGGAACATACACGTAACATCGGCAGTTCATGAAGAAAAAACATCTAAAAAACATCTGCAGCGCAAAAAAGGGAGATTGACAGAACATCTGCAGAACATGAAGAGAACATCCACAAAACATCTGCAGAACATGAAGATAACATCCACAAAACATCTGCAGAACATGAACGGAACATCCACAGAACATTTACAAAACATTAACGGAACATCTACAAAACATCTGCTTAACTTGAAGAGAACATCCACAAAACATCTGCAGAACATGAAGAAAAACATCCACAAAACATCTGCAGAACATGAAGATAACATCCACAAAACATCTGCAGAACATGAAGATAACATCCACAAAACATCTGCAGAGCATGAAGAGAACATCCACAAAACATCTGCAGAACATGAAGAGAACATCCACAAAACATCTGCAGAACATGGAGAGAACATCCACAAAACATCTGCAGAACATGAAGAGAACATCCACAAAACATCTGCAGAACATAAAGAGAACATCTGCAAAACATCTGCAGAACATAAAGAGAACATCTGCAGAACATAAAGAGAACATCTGCAAAACATCTGCAGGACACAAAGAGAACATCTGCAAAACATCTGCAGGACATGAAGAGAATATCCACAAAACATCTGCAGAACATGAAGAGAACATCCACAAAACATCTGCAGGACATGAAGATAACATCCACAAAACATCTGCAGAACATGAAGAGAACATCCATGTAACATCTGCAGAACATGATCCACAAAACATCTGCCGAACATGAACGGAACATCCACAAAACATCTGCTGAACTTGAAGAAAACATCCACAAAACATCTGCTGAACATGTAGCGAACATCTACTTAACATCTGCAGAACATGAAAAGAACATCCACAGAACATCTGCAAAACATGAACAGAACATCTGCAGAACAAGAAATTACAGTCACAAAACATCTGCAGAACATCAAGAGAACATCCACAAAGCATCTGCAGGACATGAAGAGTGTGTGCGCGAGCATGAGGGACCTCTGATATCTCACACACACACAACACCCATAGAACATATGCAAAATATGAATGGAACATCCACAGACCATCTGAAGAACATGAACAAAACATCGACAGAACATGAAGAGAACACCCAAAAAACGTATTCATAACATGAAGAGAACATCTGCAGAACATTAACAAAACATCGACAGAACATCCACAAAACATCTGCAGAACATGAAGAGTGTGTGTGAGTGGACGCGTCCATTGAACATCTGCAGAACGTCCATTGAACATCCATTGAACATCTGCAGAACACGAAGAGAACTTCCACAAAATATCTGCAGAACATGAACAACACAGAACTTTGGCAGAACATAGAACACACACACCCTCTCACACACACACACAGACACACACACACATACATGCCTACCCCCCCCACACGCACAGGAGAAACGGAACCTCCAGCTGAACCTGACTCTCACCACAGAAGAAGAGAAACTGATTCATAATAAAGCAGCCAATCACACACACACACACACACACACACACACACACACACACACACACACACACACACACACACACACACACACACACACACACACACACACACACACACACACACACACACACACACACGCAGAGTTACGCACCTGCAGGTGTTGAAAGCAACCATCCCATCATCACAGCAGGCGGCACTAATTAGCTGCATCACCACGGCAACAACACATCCACCTCATTAGTGGCGCAGTTAACAAGCAAGAGAAGAGGAAAGAAAGAAATATTAAATGAAGAAAGAGCAGAAAAAGAGAATAAAGACCAAAAGGTAAAAAGAAAAGAAAAGAGAGAAGGCATTCAAGAAAGGACAGAAACTAAGAAAAAAGACAAAAAAAGGGCAAAACAGGAAGAAGTACAGATGTTAGTGACCTACTAAACAGGAAGTGAGTGATGGCAAGAAGTGCCGGAGGAGAATAATAGGGGGAAGAAGAGACAGAGCTGAGAGGATGAGGATGAATAGAAAGAGGAGGGCAATAGAGAGGTGGACAGATGGGTGGCTGGACTATGGACTGGACTTCCTGTTTCTGGGCACCATCAGGAAGTCTGGTTTCTGTGATAATAAGACTGTGGAATGTATTCACCCACACACACACACACACACACACACACACACACACACACACACACACTGGTGTCAGCAACAGCGTTTGAAGCTGAGGCTGGATGTTCTACCTGGACACTAAAGCCTGGATAAACTTGCAGTTCAGACCGCGTACGCATCATGGCCGCCACGCTTATCCTGCCTTCATTTGACGCGTTGTCGTGCACGTTCTCAAAAAGACACTGAACGCGTACGTGACCTGCAGTTCTGGCTCTGGCCGCGAGTGACATGAGTTACCGCTCGTTGGCATGAGTGGCTCAGGGCTCAGAGTTCGGCCCACTGCTGTTCATGTCCGTTGTCATGGTAACGAGTGGTCTCTGTGTCAGGTGGTGTTTGAGGCCGTCAGCACCGGTCAAAGAGGAGTCCTGGCCATCAAGGACATCACACTGCAGGGACATCAGTGCAGTAAGTACACACACTTACACACACACACACACACACACACAGAGTAACTCCCCACCCCCTGGTACAACCAGCTCCTAATTGGTTAACGAGGTTAGGCTTCTCTATTGGATAATGATGTTAAAAGTTGAGCTGGCACCGTGGAAACAAGGTCACTATGTGTTATTGTGATTGTGTGTGTGTGTGTGTGTGTGTGTGTGTGTGTGTGTGTGTGTGTGTGTGTGTGTGTGTGTGTGTGTGTGTGTGTGTGGGTGTGTGTGTGTGTGTGGTGGAGCTCATTAAAATATAAATCGATTAGCATGGACTTTGATCCATCCGTCTGTTTATCTACCTGCTCGTCTGAAGACTTGAATTTTTGATGCTGATTTGTTTTGTAAACATGCACACACGCACACACACACACACACACACACACACACACACACACACACACACACACACACACACACACACACACACACACACACACACACACACACACACACACACACACACACACACACATGATGGTCTTTTTTTAATATATGCATGTTCTTTTTTTTAAATCTCGAAAAACATCCTTGACCCAAACTTCTTTTCGTAGCCTGTTTTTACTTCAACACTGCCCAATAATTTGATGGGAATGACACAAAACACAGCACCTTGCACAGAAAAACTGACACTTCCATCTTGCGTTTTTATGATTGGATGGAGGGCATTCTTCTAGCTCAAAAGTTCAGGTATAAAGGTAAAAAGGTCAGTCGGGTCGGGTGGTGATGTCATCAGTGTTCAACCTCTGACCTCTGTGCTGTGCTGTGTGTGTGTGTGTGTGTGGTGTGTGTGTGTGTGTGTGTGTGTGTGTGTGTGTGTGTGTGTGTGTGTGTGTGTGTGTGTGTGTGTGTGTGTGTGTGTGTGTGTGTGTCTGCCCACAGTGAGTACGCCGCACTTCCTGCACATCAAAGGTGTGGAAGTGAACGCAGGACAGACGGCTTCATTTCAGTGCACAGTAAACGGACGACCGCAGAGCAACCTGCTGCTGCACTTGCAGGTGATCAATCAGAAAACCAACTGATCAATGGATATGATCAGTTTATGTGTTGTGTACGCAGTGTTTTTGTAGTGATCTAACTAATATTCTGATCTTCCGGTCATCAGGGGATGGGCGGCCGACAGGCTGCCATCAAGGAAACCAAGCCGGTGAACTCTCGTCGTTACGTGGCAAGCTTTGACGTTGAGAATACAACGAAGGGTGACTCTGGACGATACCGATGCATTGCCCAATCAGAGCGAGGAGTAGGCGTGTCCTCCTACGCTGACCTCACAGTCAAACGTGAGTCCTGTCTCACTTCCAACATCGGACTGTTTATTGATTTGACTGGGGATAACCAATTATTTCTCTCTGATCTGTTTCCTTTCCTCTTTTTTGTGAAGAGTTTTTCACAATTGTTGTAATGCTTTAAATGTTGGATGTTTGTTTTCCTTGTTGAAACAAATGATCCATCCATCCATCCATCCATCCATCCATCCATCCATCCATCCATCCATCCATCCATCCATCCATCCATCCATCCTTCCATTTTCTTCTGCATATCCGTTCCCGGGTCGTGGGGGCAGCAGTCTCAGCAGAGATGCCCAGACTTCCTTCACCCCAGATACTTCCTCCAGCTCTTCCTCCAGCTCTTCCTCCAGCCCTTCCTCCAGCTCTTCCTCCAGCTCTTCCTCCAGCTCTTCCTCCAGCCCTTCCTCCAGCTCTTCCTCCAGCTCTTCCTCCAGCTCTTCCTCCAGCTCTTCCTCCAGCTCTTCCTCCAGCTCTTCCTCCAGCTCTTCCGAGCAGTCCGAGGCGTTCCCAGGCCAGCCGAGAGACATAGTCTCTCCAGCGTGTCCTGGGTCTTCCCCGGGGTCTCCTCCTGGAAGGACATGCCTGGAACACCTCCCTAGGGAGGAGGGACATGCCGGGAACACCTCCCTAGGGAGGAGGGACATGCCTGGAACACCTCCCTAGGGAGGAGGGACATGCCGGGAACACCTCCCTAGGGAGGAGGGACATGCTTGGAACACCTCCCTAGGGAGGAGGGACATGCCTGGAACACCTCCCTAGGGAGGAGGAACATGCCTGGAACACCTCCCTAGGGAGGAGGGACATGCCTGGAACACCTCCCTAGGGAGGAGGGACATGCCTGGAACACCTCCCTAGGGAGGCGTCCAGGAGGATCCGGTACAGATGTCCAAGCCACCTCAGCTGACTCCTCTCAATGTGAAGGAGTAGCGGCTCGACTCCGAGCTCCTCCCGGGTGACCGAACTCCTCACCCTATCTCTAAGGGAGCGTCCAGCCACCCTGCGGAGGAAACTCATCTCTAAGGGAGCGTCCAGCCACCCTGCAGAGGAAACTCATCTCTAAGGGAGCGTCCAGCCACCCTGCGGAGGAAACTCATCTCTAAGGGAGCGTCCAGCCACCCTGCGGAGGAAACTCATCTCGGCCGCTTGTATCCGCGATCTCGTCCTTTCGGTCACTACCCAAAGTTCATGACCATAGGTGAGGGTAGGAGCGTAGATCGACCGGTAAATCGAGAGCTTCGCCTTTCGACTCAGCTCCCTCTTCACCACGACGGTCCGGTACATCGACCGGATAACTGCGGACGCTGCACCGATCCGTCTGTCAATCTCCCGCTCCATCGTTCCCTCACTCTTGAACAAGACCCTGAGATACTTGAACTCCTCCACCTGAGGCAGGACTTCTCCACCCACCTGGAGAAGGAACACCACCCTTTCCCACAGGGAAACTAATTATTTGAATATTTATCAGCTGACATTTGTCGAAGAATAATATAAAATCCAGTTCCGAAGTCCGCTGTGGTGTAGTGAGTTTTATTCAGTAAGCTGGCGGTGAGCAGACCTACGCAGAGCGTGTCTGGGTTGGTGTGCTGACCACCAATGGTTGAAATCATGACTCTTTATAGAGTAAGTTCAAAGCACAAAAGGCAAGAATCAACAAGCCAAAGGTGAAAGACAAAAAGCAATTGAAGGGTATTTACAGTCAGATGTGATCTGTGGCCAAATTCCGTCCTCTGGCATTCGGCATGAATATCATTCAGTTGGAAACTACCCCATAGGGTGTTCTCGTTATTCAAGTCTGTGGCCAAATGAGTTGGTATTAACATATCAGTCAGTCAGGAACTTCGTCATATGGCATTTCCGTGGTTCAAGTCTGTTCAAAGGTGTCGGCCCTGCAGGGGGGAGGAAGCTGGAGTTTCACGTCAGTCATGGTGTCAAAATGCCTCATCACATTGTTGCTGACTGATCAGTCAAATAAATCAGTTGGACTGTGATCTCAGTGACTCACCTGTCTGTCCCCTCACCTGTCTGTCCCCTCAGCTGTCTTCCCTCCCACCTGTCTGTCTGTGCTCCAGTCTGTCCCTTCACTTGTCTGTCCCTTCACCGGTCTGTCCCTTCACCTGTCTGTCTGCGCTCCTGTCTGTTCCTTCACCTGTCTGTCCCCTCCCCTGTCTGTCTGCTCTCAGGTCTGTGCTCAGCGTTCTGTCCCGCCTCCTGTCTGTACATGTAAAAGCTGCAGCTTGTCAGATCTTTATTTTAATGACTGGATCGTCTAACGAGGACCGTTTTCATGAAGCGTCTCAGCTCATTACTGCGATCTGAATGTGTGTGTTTCCGTGTCGTGTTCTAGTTGGTGTGTGTGTTTGATTGTGTGTTTCAGTGTCGTGTTCTAGTTTGTGTGTGTGTTTGATTCGGTGTTCCAGCGAGTGTGTCGGGGTAAAGGAGAGCCTCATTAGAAAGTCTGTTTGCTGTTTAAAATGAGAGAATCAGCTGCATTTTGTCAAAGACCCCATTTTTATGAATATGAACCACTCGGAAGTAAAAGCCTCTTTTAACCGTCTCACCCACACACAAACACACTCACACACACACACACACACACACACACACACACACACACACACACACACACACACACACACACACACACACACACACACACACGCACATATACACAGTACTCGAGTTGTAAAAAAAAATCAGGGGGAATGGTGGATTTTATCATATGGGGACAGATAATTTGTGCTGATTACAAATAATTTAATATATTACAAATAATAGCAGTGACCAAAACACCTGCAGAAATCCTGCAGGAATGACATAGCAGCAGTTAAATGCAGCCTTCTGTAAGCTTTAAATATCCACTGGGCTTACATCAAATACATCAAAACACAACAATAAAAAACACTTTTCTGAACTTATCAATATGACTCTGTCCTTCACAGGATAAGTAAAATGGATCACTGCAAAAACTCAAAATCTTAACAAGAATATTTGTCTTATTTCTAGTTAAAATGTCTCATTTTAGTAAAAAAAACATCTCATTACACTTAAAACAAGACTCATCACTGGAAAAAACAACAATTTTCACCTGTTTCAGCTAGATTTTCACTGGCAGATTTCAAAAATCTGCCAGTGAAACAACATTTTTTTGCTTGTAATGAGAAGATAAATATTGTCCCACTGGCAGATTTTCCTACTTATTTCAAGTGAAAATTTACTTGAAACAGGTGAACATTGTCAAATAAGTTATTTTTCTGGTGATGACTCTAAATGTTGAAATAGCAGTAAAACCACATTCATTGATGAAATGACATAAGGGATGGAAAGGGGGATGGCAGTTTTACAGGGGGGATGATTTTGACCGTTTTTATTTCAGGGGGGATGATTTGGACCGTTTTTATTTCAGGGGGGGATGATTTGGACCGTTTTTATTTCAGGGGGGGATGATTTGGACCGTTTTTATTTCAGGGGGGGATGATTTGGACCGTTTTTATTTCAGGGGGGGATGATTTGGACCGTTTTTATTTCAGGGGGGGATGCCATCCCCCCTAATCCTCCCTCAACTCCAGTACTGCATACGCACACGCGTTAATGATGACTTGTTTAACGTGGTGTGATCATTGTGACGGGTCTGTCAGGTGGCTCTAAAGCATAACTTTCATCTGCAGCTGCTGGAGGGAATTCTGGGTATTTTCCTTCCCATCATACCGCTGTGTTGCAGGGCACTGAGGAACAGGAGTTGTAAATGAAGTCCTCTTCCTCCCACCCTGGGCCGGTCCCAGCAACAGCAGCATCTGGACTGCGTCCGGTGCTTCTGATGCTTCTCTTTTGGGTTTTCAAGGGTTCTTTTAGTCAGGAGTCCAGAAATATTCAATTCAATTCAATTCAATTGTATTTGTATAGCGTCTAATACAACAGATGTTGTCTGTAGACGCTTTCCAGAGATCCAGAACATGAACATAAACCCCTGAGCAATTATTACATAAACAATGGCAGGTAAAAACTCCCCTAGCGGGAGAAAAACCTTAAGCCAAACAGTGGCAACAAAAACTCCCCTTTAGGAGGGAAGAAACCTGGACCAGGACCTGGATCATAAGGGGGGACCCTCCTGCCGAGGGCCAGACTGGGGGGTCGGGGACGTCAGCAGCACACAGCAGGCATGTGGAAGCAGCAACTGGATGACCGGGGGTGGGTGGGGGACCGGGACTGCAGGCCAGCACACAGCTCCCGAAGCTCCGGCCTGCAAACATGCACAAAAGAGAAAAAAGGGGGGCCAGCACAAAAGACTACAGGAGCGATGGACAAAAATGATGCCGATGAGATATTTAGAATAAATAAAAATGGAGAAGAGAGGAAGGGAAGAGGAGAGGAGAAGAAGGGTGAGAGGCACCGCCCAGCGGATCATGTCGGTGCCCCCCTGCAGCCTATAGCCTATAGCAGCATATCTACCGCAAAGCTATATTTGAGATTAACTATTATAGTCTTGTTCTATAGCTGCAACTATGACTACTGACTCTAACACACTAGAATTCACACTACCTAGAGATTTACCAACATCAGCTAGAGGTTTACTAAAGACTAACTATAGGCTTTACTAAACAGAAAGGTTTTAAGTTTGGTTTTAAAGGTGGAGGTGGTGTCAGTCTCCTTAACCCAGATTGGAAGTTGGTTCCAAAGTAATGGTGCCTGATAGCAGAACGCCCGCTCTCCAAATCTACATTTAGATACTCTAGGAACTACGAGTAAACCTGCACTCTGAGAACGGAGAGCTCTGCCAGGAACATAAGGCACTATCAGGTCTTGCAAATAATGCGGAGCTAAGCCTTTTTGGGCTTTATACGCAAGTAATAAAATTTTAAATTGGATTCTGAATTTTACAGGTAGCCAATGGAGCAACGCTAACACTGGAGAGACGTGGTCTCTCCTGCTGATTCCTGTCAGCACTCGCGCTGCTGCATTTTGGATCAGCTGGAGCCTGTTCAGCAAATTACTTGGAAAATAACAATTACTTGGAAATACATCATTTTATTGATTGAACGGATTTTAATTTTGAGATTTGCATTGATCTAAAAGCAGTTTGAGCCATTGGGCGGAACAAAGTCGGGGGTTTTCTATGGATGAGCCGGGTCAGTATTGGTATTGGTCAGATGTGGGTTGTGTTTCTGGGCGGAGGGATGATTGCTCCAACAGGGATATTCAATGTTTCGCTCTGTTTATTGCTGCAAAAAGAGATTGTCAATCCAAGAAGACTTTTGTTGATGTGTAGTGTTTTAATTGATCAGTCGAGCGTTGCTTTTATCGATCTTTCCAGATTTCAATGGTCGGTATAACATTTTTTAGCAGTTGTTCTGTCAGATTGTTAACTGATCCTAGACATGGTTCCATTGATCAGTGATGGATTTCAAGTTTTAACTTGTCAAATGATAACTTCTGTCTTTCACTGATAGTGTTGATATTGTACTTTTATATTCAGATGTGTTTTTTTTTTCATATAAGGGTTTTCATCGACTACATTCACCTTGGAGGCGTTTCATTGGCTTGACCAAATTTTGGAATTTTGGAACTGTGGAATGTTTTTATTGATACGTGATAGATTTCCTCTCGCCCTCTCGACCACACACACACACACACACACACACACACACACACACACACACACACACACACACACACACACACACACACACACACACACACACACACACACACACACACAGGTGAATGTTACCTCAACATGATAGGCATGTATTATTACACATGTATCCTGCTATCCTGTGTGTGTGTGTGTGTGTGTGTGTGTGTGTGTGTGTGTGTGTGTGTGTGTGTGTGTGTGTGTGTGTGTGTGTGTGTGTGTGTGTGTGTGTGTGTGTGTGTGTGTGTGTGTGTCTGAAGTGGGTCAGGAGGAAGTAGAGCACATCTTCAGAGGATTCTGGGTAATAGAATCCAGGTCTGCTGTGATTCGCCGAAGGTCACAAATATTAATTAACTGGTTTACTGCTTCCTTCCTCGTTAGGAGATGAGTGAAACCCGGAGCAGCAGGTGTGTGTGTCTGTGTGTGTGTGGTTCTGATCCGTGTTCTGCTGGTCCCACAGAGCCGCCCGTACCCATCGCCCCGCCACAGCTGACTGCAGTCGGGGCCACGTACCTGTGGATCCAGCTCAACGCCAACTCCATCAACGGAGATGGGCCTATCATCGACAGAGAGGTGACTGTGGAGTTTGATACTCATGTTGTTGATGAAGTTCTACTGCTCCATGAGGAGCTGTTTAAAAAAATCTGTTTTTCTAAGACGGTTTCTCCAGATCTGAGACTTCTAAAAAAGGCGTCATGGTCTTGGATGTGGTTCTACATTCAACACGCTGTTATTGATCCTGGTCATTGGGTTTTCAGGTGGAGTACCGTACCGTAGCAGGCATGTTGATTGACACCACGCCTGTAGATAAGTCCACCCACAAAATTGGACACCTCGACCCCGACACCGAATACGAGATCAGCGTGCTTCTCACGAGACCCCTGGAAGGAGGGACAGGAAACCCCGGGCCACCGCTCCGAGCCAGGACCAAGTGTGCAGGTAAGGTGGAGCCGGTGGCCGACTTTCTTGGAAGTAAAAGATTTTCGTTTCCTGATTTTCTGCTGCGAAAGCTGCTAGAGGCTAGCGGCTAACTGCTAGGCTGCTGTGGCACTGATCTCATTAAAGCAGCGGTCGGCAACATAAAATGTTGAAAGAGCCATATTGGACCAAAAACACAAAAAACAAATATGTCTGGAGCCGCAAAAAATGAAAAGTCTTGTATCAGCCTTAGAATGAAGGCAACACATGCTGTATGTTTCTATATTAGTTAGAACTGGGTCCTCGGCTGCAAATGTAGCATGAAAATGTCTTTCCACACTTTTTGTTACACAAATCTACGGAAGAGTATCAGGGCCAGGCAGGAGAAAAATAAAAATAATATTTTAGAGGAGGAAGATTTTTATTTCATTATGCACTTCGAGAAAAAAGTGGAAATGTCGAGAAAAAAAGTCAGGATTTCGTGAAAAAAGTCAAAATGTCGAGAAAAAAGTGGAAATGTTGAGATTAATGTTGAAGTACAATTTCGGGAAAAAAGTCGAAATGTTGAGAAAAAAGTTAAAATGTTGAGAAAAAGTCGAAATGTCAAGAAAAAAGTCGAAATGTCAAGAAAAAAGTAAAAATGTCGAGAAAAAAGTCGAAATGTCGAGAAAAAAGTCAAAATTTCATGAAAAAAGTCGAAATGTCGAGAAAAAAGTCAAAATGTTGAGAAAAAGTCGAAATGTCAAGAAAAAAGTCGAAATGTCGAGAAAAGGTCAAAATGTCGAGAAAAAAATCGAAATGTCGAGAAAAAAGTCAAAATTTCATGAAAAAAGTGGAAATGTTGAGAAAAAAGTCAAAATGTCGAGAAAAAAGTGGAAATGTCAAGATCAATGTTGAAGTACAATTTCGAGAAAAAAATCGAAATGTCAAGAAAAAAGTCAAAATGTCGAGAAAAAAGTTGAAATGTTGAGAAAAAAGTCGAAATGTCGAGAAAAAAGTTGAAAGGAAAAAGGAAGAAAAAAAGAGAAAAAAAAGGAAAAAAAGGGAAAAAAGAGAAAAAAAGAAGAAAAAAAGGAAAAAAAAGGTCAAACATTTTTTAAAAAGCTCCAGGAGCCACTAGGGCGGTGCTAAAGAGCCGCATGTGGCTCTAGAGCCGCGGGTTGCCGAGCCCTGCACTAGAGGGTTAATGGTGGAGTTATTAACGAGCACGCTAGGCTGCGTTAGCGCTGCGCTCGTCAGGTGGCTAATGGTTAGTGGTGAGGTCATTAAGGCACGAGCTTCGTTAGTGCTGCACTCATTAGCTCTTTATGACTAGTGTGTACACATCATGCTAGTTGTTTCATGCACCAGGAAACAAACACAGACACAACGCACTGTTGTGTGTGTGTTTGTGTGTGTGTGTGTGATTAGCTAATTACACACACACACACACACACACACACACACACACACACACACACACACACACACACACACACACACACACACACACACACAGCAGTGCGTTGTGTGTGTGTGTGTGTGTGTGTGTGTGTGTGTGTGTGTGTGTGTGTGTGTGTGTGTGTGTGTGTGTGTGTGTGTGTGTGTGTGTGTGTGTGTGTGTGTCTGATTAGCGATGAGCTAATTACACAGGTGTAACAGACGTCCTGATGCAGCTGCTCCATCTGCGGCTGTTTCACACACTTTTACACATTACATTATATTATAATATAGTTTAACTATATATTTATATTACACTAATCATAATATAATATAAAAGAGCACAATTTATTGTTTATTTATTATAAGTAGTAGCTATCCATGTTATTGCGTTTATTTTCTAGATTACCACCAAGATAGGAAAACCTTTGTTAGCACATGTTAATTAAATATTCAACACATATGAATAGTAAATATCAGAAGGTAATTAAATATATTTTGAATCAAACATAGTGAACAAACATATGATAAATGAATTATAAAAATGATACACAAATTAAATAAAGCTAGCAGGGATGAGGTTTGTCATGATTTGGTAAATAAAACTGAATAAATTAATCAAATTATTCCGAAAGATGCTTATTAATGTATTAAAGTACCTTAATATCAATATTAATAACTTGTATTATTAGCATTAATAATAATAATAATAATAATAACAATAATAATAATAATTATTATTATTATTATTATTATCAATAATAATAATAATAATAATAATATTATTATTATTATTATTATTATTAGCAATACTAATAATATACTTGTTATTATTTGTGCAGTTTATAATAATAATATTGTTCTCGAAGCTCCGGATATATTCTGTACTCTGTGACGTTCAGTGGACTCTTGACCTTTTAGTTTGTTTCATCATTTAGTTTTTACTTTAAATGTACAGGACTGTCTCAGAAAATTAGAATATTGTGATAAAGTTCTTTATTTTCTGTAATGTAATTAAAAAAACAAAAATGTCATACATTCTGGATTCATTACAAATCAACTGAAATATTTCAAGCCTTTTATTATTTTAATATTGCTGATTATAGTTTACAGTTTAAGATTAAGATTCCCAGAATATTCTAATTTTTTTAGATAGGATATTTGAGTTTTCTTAAGCTGTAAGTCATGATCAGCAATATTAAAATAATAAAAGGCTTGCAATATTTCAGTTGATTTGTAATGAATCCAGAATGTATGACATTTTTAGGGCCCGAGCACTTGCAGTGCGAAGGCCCTATTGTATTTGCAGGAATTTTTTTAGGGCCCGAGCACCTTCAGTGCGAAGGCCCTATTGTATTTGCAGGAATTTTTATTATTATTATTATTTTCCTGACAAAGTGAAGGCCTTTTTGCCCCCCTTAACATGCCCAAAAAGTCACCAAATTTTGCACCCTAGTCAGGCCTGGCGAAAAATTTGATATTTAAAAGTTTGCATTAATGGGCGTGGCAAAATGGCTCAACAGCGCCCCCCGGAAAACTTTGTGCCTCAAGCCCCACGATACGGTTTGACGTACATGCACGAAAATCAGTACACACCTGTATCATGGGACAACTTAAACAAAAGTCTCTTGGGGTCATGCCCGAAACCGAACAGGATGTCGGCCATTTTGAATTAGTTGTGTCATTTTGGCGAAATTTATGCCATTCCTTCGAAAGTTAATTCAGCCCGAACCGTAACGTGCCCCCAAGTGTGTTATACATCAAAATGTGCGTCTTCATCCTGCGACAACACGCATTACTTTTCTCTTTCAAAAGCGTTACCGTGGTGGCGCTAGACACCAAAAAGCGCGCCCACCCTTCATCTGATTGGTTTGACAGAAAAAACTTTGTGCCTCAAGCCCCATAATACGGTTTGACGTACATGAACGAAAATCGGTACACACCTGTATCATGTCGCAACTAAAAGAAAAGTCTCTTGGCGCCATGGCCGAAACCGAACAGGAAGTCGGCCATTTTGAACATTCTGAATTAATTGCGTAATTTTGGAGCAATATATGCCATTCCTTCGAGAGTTAATTCAGCCCGAACCGTATCGTGAATCCAGATGTGTTATACATCAAAATGTGCGTCTCCATCCTGCGACTACACGCATTACTTTTCTCTTTCGAAAGTGTTACCGTGGCGACGCTAGACGCCAACAAGCGCACCCCCCCTTCATCTGATTGGTCCATATTTGATAGTTCCCCAAAAGGCACCAAATTTGGCATGCAAGCCAGGCCTGGCGATAAATTTGATATTTCATGGTTTGCATTAATGGGCGTGGCAAAATGGCTCAACAGCGCCCCCCGGAAAACTTTGTGCCTCAAGCCCCACAATACGGTTTGACGTACATGCACGAAAATCGCTACACACCTGTATCATGGCACAACTTAAACAAAAGTCTCTTGGAGCCATGGCTGAAACCAAACAGGATGTCGGCCATTTTGAATAAATTGTGTCTTTTTGGCGAGATTTATGCCATTCCTTCGGCAGTTAATTCAGCCCGAACCGTAACGTGCACCCAGGTGTGTTTTACATCAAAATGTGCATCTCCATCTTGCGACTACGCGCATTACTTTTCTCTTTCAAAAGTGTTACCGTGGCGACGCTAGACGCCAAAAGGCGCACCCCCCTTCATGTGATTGGTCCATATTTGATAGTTCTCCAAAAGTCACCAAATTTTACATGCAAGCCAGACTTGGCGATACATTTGATATTTCATGGTTTCCATTAATGGGCGTGGCCTAACGGCTCAACAGCGCCCCCTAGAATACTTTTATCTGCCATAACTTTTGAATGGTTTGACATAGGAAGTCGTGGGTGGTGTCATGGGATTCTTTATGGAGCCCTTGACCTTCATTGGCTTAAATTAGCCCCGCCCCTTTTTCTGATTGGTTGTCCCTTTTTTCTGCTATAACTTTTGAATGGTTTGACATAGGAAGTCGTGGGTGGTGTCATGGGACTCTGTAATGAGTCCTTAAGCTTCGTTGGCCTTAATTAGCCCCGCCCCTTCTTCTGATTGGTTGTCCCGATTTTCTGCTATAACTTTGGAATGGTTTGACATAGAGAGTCGTGGGTGGTGTCATCAGATTCTGTATGGAGTCCTTGACCTTCATTGGCTTGAATTAGCCCCGCCCCTTCTTCTGATTGGTTGTCCCTTTTTTCTGCTATAACTTTTCAATGGTTTGACATAGGAAGTCGTGGGTGGTGTCATTTCTGATACTTATGGGGGGCGGTGGCCGTGAGTGCGAGGGCCCGTTCATCGCTGCTTGCAGCTTTAATTATTATTATTATTTTCCTGACAAAAGGAAGGCCTTTTTGCCCCACTAAACGTGCCCAAAAAGTCACCAAATTTTGCACCCAAGTCAGGCCTGGCGAAAAATTTGATATTTAATGGTTTGCATTAATGGGCGTGGCAAAATGGCTAAACAGCGCCCCCTTGAAAACTTTGTGCCTCAAGCCCCACGATACGGTTTGACGTACATGCACGAAAATCGGTACACACCTGTATCATGGGGCAACTTAAAGAAAAGTCTCTTGGCGTCATGCCCGAAACCGAACAGGAAGTCGGCCATTTTGAATTAATCGTGTCACTTTGGCGCAATTTATGCCATTCCTTCGGCAGTTAATTCAGCCCGAACCGTAACGTGCACCCAGGTGTGTTATACATCAAAATGTGTGTCTCCCTCCTGCGACCACACGCATTACTTTTCTCTTTCAAAAGCGTTACCGTGGCGACGCTAGACGCCAAAAAGCGCGCCCACCCTTCATCTGGTTGGTTCAGACAGAAAAAACTTTGCGCCTCAAGCCCCATAATACGGTTTGACGTACATGAACGAAAATTGGTACACTCCTGTATCATGTCGCAACTAAAAGAAAAGTCCCTTGGCGCCATGGCCGAAACCGAACAGGAAGTCGGCCATTTTGAACATTCTGAATTAATTGCGTAATTTTGGAGCAATATATGCCATTCCTTCGAGAGTTAATTCAGCCCGAACCGTATCGTGAACCCAGATGTGTTATACATCAAAATGTGCGTCTCCATCCTGCGACGACACGCATTACTTTTCTCTTTCAAAAGTGTTACCGTGGCGACGCTAGACGCCAACAAGCGCACCCCCCCTTCATCTGATTGGTCCATATTTGATAGTTCCCCAAAAGGCACCAAATTTTGCATGCAAGCCAGGCCTGGCGATAAATTTGATATTTCATGGTTTGCATTAATGGGCGTGGCAAAATGGCTCAACAGCGCCCCCCGGAAAACTTTGTGCCTCAAGCCCCACAATACGGTTTGACGTACATGCACGAAAATCGCTACACACCTGTATCATGGGACAACTTAAAGAAAAGTCTCTTGGCGCCATGGCCGAAACCGAACAGGATGTCGGCCATTTTGAATTAATCGTGTCACTTTGGCGCAATTTATGCCATTCCTTCGGCAGTTAATTCAGCCCAAACCGTAACGTGCACCCAGGTGTGTTATACATCAAAATGTGCGTCTCCCTCCTGCGACCACACGCATTACTTTTCTCTTTCAAAAGCGTTACCGTGGCGACGCTAGACGCCAAAAGGCGCGCCCACCCTTCATCTGATTGGTCAATGTTTGATAGTTCTCCAAAAGTCACCAAATTTTGCATGCAAGCCAGACTTGGCGATACATTTGATATTTCATGGTTTGCATTAATGGGCGTGGCCTAACGGCTCAACAGCGCCCCCTAGAATACTTTTATCTGCCATAACTTTTGAATGGTTTGACATAGAAAGTCGTGGGTGGTGTCATGGGACTCTGTAATGAGTCCTTAAGCTTCGTTGGCCTTAATTAGCCCCGCCCCTTCTTCTGATTGGTTGTCCCGATTTTCTGCTATAACATTGGAATGGTTTGACATAGAGAGTCCTGGGTGGTGTCATCAGATTCTTTATGGAGTCCTTGACCTTCATTGGCCTGAATTAGCCCCGCCCCTTCTTCTGATTGGTTGTCCGTTTTTTCTGCTATAACATTTTAATTGTTTGACATAGGAAGTCGTGGGTGGTGTCATGGGACTCTGTAATGAGTCCTTAAGCTTAGTTGGCCTTAATTAGCCCCGCCCCTTCTTCTGATTGGTTGTCCCGATTTTCTGCTATAACTTTGGAATGGTTTGACATAGGGAGTCGTGGGTGGTGTCCTTTCTGATATGCTTATGGGGGGCGGTGGCCGTGAGTGCGAGGGCCCGTTCATCGCTGCTTGCAGCTTTAATTGTTTTTGTAATTGCATTACAGAACATCACAATATTCTAATTTTCTGAGACAGTCCTGTACTTGGCTGAACACACGTCATCTCAGAGATGGAATCATGCATGTATGGAGTGTGTTATCGATAATAGCAGACTTGTGTCTCTTTGTGCTGCAGACATCAGGTGTCTCATCGCCGTGGTAACGCGGTGTGAATGTGTGTCAGGTTTCAACCCGCCGGAGCTCGGGGCTGCTGTTACACGGCTGCTGTCAGCACCTCGCCGCCCCGCAGCAGCCCCCGCTGTCTTCTCATAAACACATGAAGCAGCTGACTGGCCATGAACCCGTCGGTCGGGCGGCCCATCCCCGCCCCCTCACACGGGCTGACATTAAACTCCCCCCGGTGGCCGGCTGTCACACTGCCGCCCTGCAGAGCGCCCTCATTCACGGCCCTGCAGCTCAGTCGGAGCTTCCGCTGCAATGCTTTCCAGCCTGGTCACAAGTCAGCAGGATTAGGGTTGGGGTTAACAGTCTCTTTGGTTCCACAGTCGGAACCAAAGATCTGGCAATCCTCCATGAGATCTAGATAATTCATGGGATTCTGGGAGATACTGTTCACGCTCGGGATGTTTGTGTCAGTTCTGGGTGTACCAGATGAGTGTTTCATACGTCACACTGCAAAAACTCCACATCTTTCTAGTTTCTAGTTAAAATGTCTCATTTTTAGTCAAAAAAATCTCATTACACTTAAAACAAGACTCATCACTGGAAAAATAACTTGTTATTTGACAATTTTCACCTGTTTCAGCAGGTACATCTCATTCTTACAATGGCAAGAATTACGTTTCTATATGGTCAAAATTTACAAAGACCGGGTCAAATACAGTATTACAAAAGTAATCTGTAACAATTCGTACGGTGAATTAAACCAATTTGACAATTCTATGCCACAATGCCTGTTTCCAGGTCTTATTAAGTAGGATCAATCCCCCCTTCTGAATCAGAGTCCACAGGTGGAGGCCGGGTTGGAGGTGGGATTTACGGTGGCCGAGACCCGCTATTGCTGAAAATAAAAGTAACGCTGCAAACAGAAACAAACGCTGTTGCAAATAAAGGAAACGCTTAGCAAATAAAAGAAACGCTGCAAACAAAAAGAAACGCTGCTGCAAATAAAATAAAAAAACCACGCAAATAAAAAAGCCACAACGGAAGTGAATTAACGGGGACTATTTTTGCTGATGCACCGGTGTTGCACATTAAAAATTACACGTAGCGACGTTGAACATTAACCTTTTCACATATTTTCTCGTTAGTTGTTCTTCTTATTCCTCGCTCTTCTTATTTCTTCCTTTTCACTTACGTCCTCTTCGTCTTCTTCTTCTCCTCTCACATAAAAACACCGGTGCATCAGCAAAAATAGTCCCCGGTAATTCACTTCCGTTGTGGCTTTTTTATTTGCATCGTTTTTTTTTTTGTTTTTTTTGCAGCGGCGTTTCTTTATATTTGCAGCGTTTATTTTATTTGCAGCGGCGTTTATTTTTATTTGCAGCGTTTCTTTCATTTTCAGCAATGGCGGGTCTCGGCCACCGTAGGGGATTGACAGCAAGCTACTGTAGGTTGAGACATCCGAAGTCATCTAAGAATGCGTACTTCTTGCTCCTTAAATAGCTCAAAGAACAAACCGAGTAATTGGAGCGAACCATTCAGAGGTGTAAATAAGCAGACGCATGCACTGCAGAGATTGCCTGCCTGAAATAAATCCCAGGGTCCTATCATTTATTCTTGGTGTATCTCTTGTAGTAATACAATATTTATTTTTTTTCTATGTAAGAAATCTAAGACTTTTGACTGTTTGTAAAGAGTTCAATCCTCTCACATTAAATGACGCAATGTTAAAGTTCTCTACTTCATCTGTTCGCTGCAAGTGACTCTTTGAGCTTTGATGGTGCCGTTTCTTGCAAGGTTCCATCCCTGCAGCCATTGTTGGCTCCATCATTGAAGCCGTATCTTCTGGCGGATTGTTAGCTCAAAGGTGGTTCTTACTTCTTGTTCTTCTTTGGGTCTGTCTTTGAGGTGTTGTCTCCCGTCAGGTCTTTAACCAATTTGGGCAGGTATTACATCGTTACTGAGCTGCTGGAACAAGAAGGGAGGCTGTGTGTCGGCGCTCAGCGCTGTGCTGCCATCTTGCCTCGTCTCTTCCCGTTTTTCTGATGTTTTCGTGGCGGTTTAAATGTTGCTTGTTGGGAGCGAGTTTGTTTGACAGGATGCTCCCACTCCTGATCACAGAACCGAGATAACCTCCACCCTTCTGGAGCTGTCAGCAGATAACAACAAAGCTCCTTGGAGATAAGCGGAGGAAACAAGACGAAACAGAAGAAGTGTTATGAGTGTTCGCACGCGTGTGTTTGATTGACAGCTCAGTCTGTGTGTGCCACTGTGACACACTCTCAATGCGACGATGTTCACGATGATAACACTCATCTACGTTTTCAATTCACTTTTATTTATTCATTTTACAGCCAATAAATAATGAACCAGCTTGTGTGTGTGTGTGTGTGTTTGTGTGTGCGTGTCTGTGTCTGTGTGTGTAGGTCTGAGTGTGTGTGTGTGTGTGTGTGTGTGTGTGTGTGTGTGTGTGTTTGTGTGCGCTCCATAATGAATGAGCGTGTCCATCATACACGCTTTAGGACTTAGAGCTCGGTGAGGCGACTCAGCGTGGCGGCACACAAACAGCAGCACATCAACATTTCATATTCTGCTCCAGATGCGAGGCTGCCGCCACCAGAGTCTTCATCGGGGACGCGATCAGCGTGACACTCCTCTGATCAGATGTTCTTTTTGAAAACAACTGGCTGCAATCAGCATCCAATGAAACGTTATTGATCCCACGAGAGGAAGCTCTCAGCAGCTTTTGTAAAAGGGCACAAACTGAAATGTTACTGAAAAACATGAACGCTGTGAATATCGTCTCACGGTAATGAACCACAAAGTCTTTCATCCTTACATCCACTAAACAGGAGTTTGGTTCTCATTGCCGGCAGTAAGTCAGACTTGTTCCCAGTGCATGTTGGACTTTGGACCTTCATCCTTCAGACCTCTACAGGAGATCCTTCAGACCTAAAGGAGATCATTTCAGACCTCTACAGAAGATCCTTCAGACCTCTACGGAAGATCCTTTCAGACCTCTACAGGAGATCCTTCAGACCTCTACAGATGATCCTTTCAGACCTCTACAGGAGATCCTTCAGACCTCTACAGATGATCCTTTCAGACCTCTACAGGACATCCTTCAGACCTAAAGGAGATAATTTCAGACCTCTACAGAAGATCCTTCAGACCTCTACGGAAGATCCTTTCAGACCTCTACAGGATATCCTTCAGACCTCTACAGGAGATCCTTCAGACCTCTACAGAAGATCCTTCAGACCTCTACAGGAGATCCTTCAGACCTCTACAGAAGATCCTTCAGACCTCTACGGAAGATCCTTTCAGACCTCTACAGGAGATCCTTCAGACCTCTACAGGATATCCTTCAGACCTCTACAGGATATCCTTCAGACCTCTACAGGAGATCCTTTCAGACCTCTACAGGAGACCCTTCAGACCTCTACAGGAGACCCTTCAGACCTCTACAGGAGATCCTTCAGACCTAAAGGAGATCCTTCAGACCTCTACAGGAGATCCTTCAGACCTAAAGGAGATCCTTCAGACCTCTACAGGAGATCCTTCAGACCTCTACAGGAGATCCTTCAGACCTCTACAGGAGATCCTTTCAGACCTCTACAGGAGATCCTTCAGACCTCTACAGGAGATCCTTCAGACCTAAAGGAGATCCTTCAGACCTCTACAGGAGATCCTTCAGACCTCTACAGGAGATCCTTCAGACCTCTACAGGAGATCCTTCAGACCTCTACAGGAGATCCTTTCAGACCTCTACAGGAGATCCTTTCAGACCTCTACAGGAGATCCTTCAGACCTCTACAGGAGATCCTTCAGACCTCTACAGATGATCCTTTCAGACCTCTACAGGAGATCCTTCAGACCTCTACAGGAGATCCTTCAGACCTCTACAGACGATCCTTCAGACCTCTACAGGAGATCCTTCAGACCTCTACAGACGATCCTTCAGACCTCTACACGAGTTCCTTCAGACCTCTACAGACGATCCTTCAGACCTCTACAGGAGATCCTTCAGACCTCTACAGACGATCCTTCAGACCTCTACAGGAGATCCTTCAGACCTCTACAGATGATCCTTTCAGACCTCTACAGATGATCCTTTCAGACCTCTACAGGAGATCCTTTCAGACCTCTACAGGAGATCCTTCAGACCTCTACAGATGATCATTCCTGCCCACAGAATTAAATCTCTATAATGACTCTTTGAAGAGACTTAAGTAACTTATTTGTGGCATTGGTGAATCATCAGCCGCTCCTCGTGCAAACTTACTGAACGCTTGTTGAAGGTGTTGGGAACAGCATAAAAAATCTGAAAAAACTATTGAAATGACAATAAAGACCCCTCTGTAAGATTCTAGGTGGACTTGGGCCACTATTTGTCTGTGAACATCTCTTGTCTTGAATGCTTTCGTTCAACCATGGGTTTGTAAGATGGCATAGCAGCATGATAGGTTCAAGCCAGCGGCTCAAGCTGTAGATGCCCCATCAGAACATTTACCATAAAAAACGGTTGAAAACATCCTCTGAATCAGTGGATGAGGATAAATGAGAAAAATCATTTGGTTTGGTTTGATGAGGAACCCTCAGCTCCAGAACTTAAGAAGAACCAGAGCAGATCTCTGGGTCACACAACAGCACGGGGGTCAGAACACACACACACACATGCACATGCACATTCACATGCACATGCACATTCACATGCACGGAGCATTGGTCATGGAATAAAAACCTCTCCTGCGTGTGTGTCTGTGTGTTAACATCCATTAAAGTGTGTGTGGTATTTGTTGAAGCTTTCAGGAATTAATATTTCACTTCTTTCTCTCCGGGTCTTTTTCCACCTCTGATTTTCACGCTCTGCTCGACTCTCAGACGTTTTAGTGCTTTTACTTCTCTTTCTGGATTTGTACTTTTTCATTCCATCTTCTTGGTCTGATCTCCAGTCTCAGTGGCGATGCTTGATGGTCTCACGTCTCGTTTGTGAGGAAAAGTTCAAACAGGAAGCTGCAGGCGACGCACCTCAGATCAACCACGACCTCAGAGGAAACAGCTCGCTGTTATCAAACCTCCCATCATCTTAATTAGGGCCCGAGCACTTACAGTGCGAAGGCCCTATTGTATCTGTAGGAATTTTTTTCTTTATTTTTCAGACGAAAGGAGGGCCTTTTTTTCCCCTAAATGTGCCCCAAAAGTCACCAAATTTTGCACGCATCCAGGCCTGGTGAAAAATGTGATATTTAATGGTTTGCATTAATGGGCGTGACAAAATGGCTCAACAGCGCCCCCTAGAAAACTTTGTGCCTCAAGCCCCACAATACGGTTTGACGTACATGCACGAAAATCGGTACACACCTGTATCATGTCAAAACTTAAAGAAAAGTCTCTTGGCGCCATGGCCGAAACCGAACAGGAAGTCGGCCATTTTGAATTAATCGTGTAATTTTGGCGCAATTTATGCCATTCCTTCGGCAATTAATACGGCCCAAACCGTAACGTGCCCCCAGGTGTGTTATACACACTTTTACTTTTCTCAGTCAAAAGCGTTACCGTGGCGACGATAGATGCCAAAAAGCGCGCCCACCCTTCATCTGATTGGTCCATATTTGATAGTTCCTACTTTCTGTCATAACTTTTGAATGGTTTGATATAAAGACTCGTGTGTGGTGTCATGGGACTCAGTTTTGAATCCTTGAACAAAATTGGTGCAAATTAGCCCCGTCCCTTCATCTGATTGGTCGATATCTGATAGTTCCTACTTTCTGCCATAACTTTTGAATGGTTTGATACAGAGAGTCGTGGGTGGTTTCATCTACTAAATGTCCAGTCCTGAAGAATCTACATCAAGTCATACAAGCTTCCACTGGAGCCTGAACGTGCACAAGGGTGGAGTTCATCCCTGCTCGCAGCTTTAATTTGTTGTTGTTGTTGTTGTTGTTGTTGAAGATGGAGTCAGCAGACCCCGGATCCAGCTCTGAGCTGGTCTCACTGGTTCCCAGTTGCTCAGCTGTTCCAACTGTTAGCCTCGTCTCAGCTCTTCTCCTTATTGTCATCCCTCTATCAGCCCTCCCCTCCTCCCCTCCTCCCCTCCTCCCCTCCTCCCCTCCTCCCCCCTCGCTCGTATTAAATCTGGTGATCTCCTGGAAATGAAAAATTAAACCTCTCCTCCTCCTCTGCTTCATCCTAAAGTCACCTTCAGACATTCAACCCCCCTTTGTGTGTGTATGTGTGTGTCTGGAATGTATTCTCCCCTCTTCTCATCATCCGCTAACCACCGCCCCCCCCCCCGACTGTAAACGGCCTCCTCCCAGCAGGTCCGTACCTACGCTTCATGAAACTCTCCTGTCCACTTTACCACGGCAACCTTCAAACTGCTGCTCTGTGACGTATCGTTGTTCGTGTGATGCAACGTTTTTAGCCCAAACCAGGTAATGATGTATTTATACTAGAGCTGCAGCTATCGAATATTTTAGTAATCGAGTATTCTACTGAAAATTCCATCGATTAATCGAGTAATCGCATAAAACATATTTTTGTTTAGTTAAAGAGCAATTCTAAATATACATAAGATGTTAGATGTTAATTGACATTATTAAGACTAAATTATATAATCCAGTAGGTTCATGGCTGTGCATTTAAAAACCCTGAACTTACACCACTTGACCAAATTCACTGATTCACTCAAAAAACTAAGGATCTTACCAAGAAATGTCCTTATTTCTAACCTAAAAATGCCATTACACCTGATAACACACATAACTTAAAAGGTTAGGTGTTTTTCCCACGTGTTTCAATTGAACTTTCATTTAATTTTAAGTTCTAGTTAAGTTTTAAGTTAAAGTATAAGATTTTGAGGTTTGGCAGTGTTCAAAATAAACTTCTGAACCCTGCTGTATTGGAGCACATTAGGCGCCAGCGCTGCTTGTTTTATCCATGAATGACTACAGAGATGAAAACTACCCAGTTAACTTTATTACGTTTTTATTTTTCTGACATTTTCTGCCTTTTCTTTTAGTTAAAACTGTAGCGGGAACAGATGTTTAGAGGAACCTATGTATGTACCGGGTTAGAGGGGGAACATAGGAGAACGGACCAGAAGAATATAGCATGGATTAAAAATAAAAGTTAAGCACTGAGCTACATGTGTCCCGTCTGGGCCATTGCAGACTGTCTGAGCACATATATATATATATATATATATATATATATATATATATATATATATATATATATATATATATATATATATATATATATATATATATACATATATATATATATATATATATATATATAGATATATATATATATATCTATGCCTGAGCATGGCATGTTACTAAAACCAAACATATCCACCGCCTCTTTCTTCTTCCTTTACGTGCGCGGCGTCAGCGCGTTGTGCCGCATTAAACATAGTCCGGGCGAAATACCTGCTTTGAGCTGCAAAATTAAACGATTCCTCGTGGCAGAGAAAATTCCTCCATCATTTTTTGTAATCGAATTACTCGAATTATTCGAGGAATCGTTTCAGCCCTGATATCAGCATCATCACACAAACAACATGTAGAAACAAATGCAACGAGCGTGGCAGCAAACGTCCTTTCACCGCATCACAGACGCGGGAAAAGCAGAATAAACTCACATTTATTAAAGATGGCATTCCCTGACTTGGACATGGAAAACAGGAAGCAACAGAATATCTGCCTCCCTGTTTTGTTTTTAAGCTTTACTGATTTGAAAGATGGTGTGATCCAAACACGCGTGGTATAAACACAACATATTCAATGTTTCGCTGTTAATAAACTTCCACTTTCATATTTTACATTCAACAATAAAATCCCAAAAGGTTTTGACCATGTTTTACCATTTCTGCTCTGTGGTGGTGAGGCTTCCAACTGCCGATGAGAGTGTGTTAGATGCGTGTGCATCAGCAGGGTGAATGCAGGAGTCATGTTGGAAATCGGTTTCCATCAGTTGGGGTGGCGTTCGCTGAAAAGGTCAGAGAGAGAGAGGCTGAGGAACGGCGCAGTTGACGAGTTCAGCTTTTAAACATCACATTTCCACGAACTGAAACAGAAAATAAGAGGCAGCAGGTCACATGTTCAACTGATCCCAGTGTCAGGGTGCTTGAGATCAAACCTGAGATGTACAAAGGTGTAGAGCTTCTGCAGCAACAAGCATGAATATCACAAAACCAAACAGGGGATACTGAAGACTGAGGCATCCTCAATTAACCAGAGTGCACCAAGTCTAAGTCAAGACATGGGTCCAAAAGTATTACAAAGCAGAACTGACGCAGTTCTAAGTCAGAGTCCAGATCAGGGGCCAGATTCACCAATATGTTCTTAAGAACGATCTTAAGAAATGTCTTAAGATCTAAAATTAAGAAGTTCAAGAAAGTTCTAAAGTGCAATTCCTCAATATTTTCTTAAGAACCGTCTTAAGGACTGTCATTTCTTACGAATTTCTTATTTTTCCTACTTAAGAACTTCTTAAAATATGTCATTGCATTGCACGCTCCAACAAACAACATTTATACAGGTAGTTTGGTCTTAACCGTCAGTCACTCACTAAACATGGAGAAGGAGAAAAAGAGATGCAGGAACTTTTCAAGGTTATGGTGGATGAGTGTTACGTCCCAGGATTAAAACAGGAGTGCTCACTCGCCCAAAAAAATACAGAAACAAAACATAAGTACAGTTACACACTAAATCAAAAGCAGTAACGGCTGGGGGCCGTAACAATGAGATTAATGTGTAAAAAAAATCCTATTGGGGAAAATTAATAGTAATTAACTACCACGCTAACTAACATGCTAACAAACAGTTAACAGGCTCTTTGTGTAATTAATTACAAAGTATATCCTCAAACTATGACCTACTAGTCTAAACTTGTCTAAAATGTGTTGAAAAAGGTGATATTAGAGTCTTACCTTTTCACAGAAGACATTTTAAGACAGGTCAAGGTTGTCTTAAAGTTAAGAAAAAAGTGATTCAAATTTGAGAACTTTTAGTTTTTTTTTTTCTTAAGAAGAAACTTAAGAAGAAAGTTGAGAAAATACTTTTTGGAGAATATGACTTCTTCTCTTTTTTCTTTTTAAGACTGAACTTAAGAAAGAAATGACACTTAAGAAGATTTTTTTTCCTCAAGAATGTTTTGTGAATCGGGCCCCAGGACTGAGCCTGACACACATCATACAATTATACAGGAAGGTGAAAACAAGTCCAGACCAGAGAAGCTGTGTCAGAAAATTCAGAAAAGGCAGCACATTGTAGTCTTCAGTCCAAGACTCCAAGATTTCAAGAGTTTAAGATGGGTCGTGGGACAAGGAAACCTACAAAATCCAGACCAAAGGCCACTTCATAGGAGTCAGAACCCCTCAGAAATGACCAAAACACCCACAAAGATGAGTCAAGACCCCAACAGAGATGAGTCAGAGCCTCGCAAAGATGAGCAAGACCCCACAAAGATGAGACAGAACTTCAAATATTAGTGAGAACCCTGCAAAGATGAGTCGGAACCCAGCAAAAGATGGGTCAGAACTCCTTCAAGATGAGTCAAAAGAAGTCAAAAGCCCCTCAAAAGATGAATCAGAACCCTGAAAATATGACTCATGACCCCCACAAAAGATTTGTCAGAGCTCCTTAAAGATGAGTCAAGACCTCCACAAAAATGAGACATAACTTCAAAGATGAGTCAAGACCCCCAAAGATCAGTCAAAACCTCCACAAAAGATAAGACAGAACTTCAAAGATGAGTTAAGACCTCAACAAAGATGTGTCAGAACCCCACAAAGAGTAGTCAAGACCCTCCAACGATGAATCAAGACCTCCACAATAGATGAGTCAGAACTCCTTAAAGATGAGTCAAGACCTCCATAGATGAGTCAAGACCTCCATAGATGAGTCAAGACCTCCAAAGATGAATCAAGAACTCCACAATAGATGAGTCAGAACTCCTTAAAGATGAGTCAAGACCTCCATAGATGAGTCAAGACCTCCATAGATGAGTCAAGACCTCGAAAGATGAATCAAGAACTCCACAATAGATGAGTCAGAACTCCTTAAAGATGAGTCAAGACCTCCACAAAAATGAGACAGAACTTCAAAGATGAGTCAAGACCTCCAACGATGAATCAAGACCTCCACAATAGATGAGTCAGAACTCCTTAAAGATGAGTCAAGACCTCCACAAAAATGAGACAGAACTTTAAAGATGAGTCAAGACTTCCAAAGATGAGTCAAGACTTCCAAAGATGAGTCAAGACCTCCATAAAGAATCCCTCCAAGATGAGTCAGAACACCTCAAAGAGGAGTCAAGACCCCCTCAAAGATGAGTCAGAACACCTCAAAGTTTACTCAAGACCCACTCAAAGATTAGTCAAACCCTGCAAAGGTGAGCCAGAACTCCTTAAAGATGAGTCAATACCTCCACAAAAGATGAGTCAAAACCTCAAAAGATGAGTCAAGACTTCCACAAAATATTAGACAGAATTTCAAAGATCAGTCAGAACCCTGCAAAGATGAATCAAGACCCCTGCAAAAAGATTGGTCAGAATCCCTCAAAGATGAGTCAACACCCTGACAAAGAATAAGACAGAACTTCAAAGATGAGTCAAGATCTCCACAAAGATGATACAGAACCCCTCAAAGATCCTGCCATCAGCAGTGTCCTCTAACGGAGCCAAGGCTGCCATTGGGATTGTTCCATCGTTGTGATTGACAGGTTCCATCGTTGTGCGCCTACCTTAATTTGTCCATGTGGTTGATTGTGAGATTGTTGCAGCTCCACTCTTGTGTAACTTATCTGGTGATGTGGAGACTGTCGTGAACTTATTGTTGATGTTACGTTTCCTCATATTCTGGACTTCACTGCATCACCAGTGAGCGTCGCCAATGGACAAAACCTCAGAAAAGTGCGTACGCCAGACATGATTTGTGCGTGGAAGACCGCAACTTTCTACGTTCAAATCACTTTTCAAACAAACGACCATGAGCGTAGAAAGTGGCGTACGCACGTTTTTTTGTGCGCCGCACGTTTGTGTACACGAGGCCCCTGGACTTCAATTCATCAGAGCTGCAGCTGCAGATTTCATAGTGCTGTGTTTTTAGTTGTGGCTTTTGAAAAGAACACACCTTTACTTTAGAATGCCCCCCCCCCCGCCAAAAAAAAAATTCAATTGGATTTCTTGAGGTTTTGATTAATTCAACACAGCTTCTGTACAAACAAGTTACTTGAACAAACAGCCAGAAAATGGAACTGAAACAATCCTGAATAAAACCAGCTGTGAAACCCCAGAGGGACTGATTCATAACACAACTTATGCAATAGGCATAATTCATCATAATGCAGTTACAAATCATTGCAGCTACTAATTACTGTCATTATTAATTTTCCAGGCAATCGGTTTATTATTTGTCTTTGAAACATTGATGACTTTAGCTGAGCTGAAATCGACACTGATGCGTAAAATGGCTGAAAATCCAAGAAACATCCATATTGATTCTGATGCCAAATAACAAACATAAATCCTTACGTTCAACAAGCTAAAATCCGGTTTTCGAGCTTGGCTCCTCTACCAGAGGTCTGGGCCTTGAGGGTTCTGCACAGTATCTTTCTTGTTCCTGGGACTGTGCCCTCCTGGACCTGGATCTCTGACGCTGTTCCTAGGATCTGCTGGAGCCACACTCCCAGCTTGGAGGACACAGCTTCAAGCTGTCCAACTACTATAGACACTACTGCTGTCTTCACCTTCCAGATCTTCTCTATCTCTTCCTTCAACCCCTGGTTCTTCTCCAGTTTCTTCTGTTCTTTCTTCTTGATATTGCTGTCTCTTGGGATTGCCATGTCAATCACCGCTGCTCTCTTCTGGAGTTGACCACCACTATTTTCAGTTGGTTAGCCATCACTATTTTATTGTTCTGGATCTGAAATTCCCACAAGATCTTTGCTATTTTATTCTCCATTACATGAGGAAGTATCTCCTACCTTTACTTTGGGACTTCCAACCCATACCCTCTTTCATCCTGTGATATTGTTTCCCATATTTTCACAGTCTGCAGCTGAAGGACACGACAGTCCCCACATTACCAGATAAGTTACACACGAGTGGAGCTGCAACAATCTCACCATCTACCACATGATCATATGAAGGCAGGAGCTAAATGATGGAACCTGTCAATCACAACGATGGAACCTGTCAATCACAATGTCAGCCTTGGCTCCGTTAGAGGAACCTGCTGATGCAGGACCAGGAGCGAGTCTTCAGGCACCACACTGATCTGCTGGTCCAGGATCTGGATCATCAGCTGGTTCAGGTACCAAGAGGATCTTCTGGATCTCTGTCCTGAACTGGACCAGCTGCTCTGGTTCAGACCAACATGATGCTGACAGTTTCGGTGGTTCTCCCGACTTCCTCAGAGTGTCACGTGATGGGAAGTGACAACGTCCTTATCAGCTGCTTTTACTATGAGGGCGTGGCCAACCTGCCAAGTTTGAGAAAACGGAGAAACGGGAAGAAGTTTCAACACGAGGAGAAAAGAACATCAAAAGGAATGCGAGAAGGAGACGGAAAAAATTAAAACAAGAGCAATAAAAGAGAAGGCATTGCAAGAGACCCACAAGTCAGCCATAACAGACCACTGCAAAAGGGAAAATCATATCATGAACTGGGACAAAGCCAGAGTCATCCACACTGAGGACAAAAGACACCAGCGCTGGATTATGGAGGCCATAGAAATAAGGAAACAAGGACAACAAACGATGAACAGGGATGAGGGAGCGTACATGCTCTCTCTCACACATGGACCAGCATCTTGGAGGGATGACAGCGGGGGGCGTGGCCGACCTGCCAGGTTTGACAGGTCGGCCACGCCCTCATAGTAAAAACAGCTGATAAGGACGTTGTCACTTCCCATCACGTGACACTCTGAGGAAGGCGGGAGAACCACCGAAACTGTTAGATTGAGGGTAAGAAGTCGGAACTTTGTCTGGAAAAAAGAAACTTTAGGATATCTATCTGAAGACATAATGAACACAATACAACTAGAAGGAATACAAATCTACCTGTGTGTAAACTTCATCAGCTCCATGGACCTTCATTAATTTTGGAGGATCTAGCAAGTGCTATGGTCCAAGTTGTGCCTCTCCGTCAACACCGTGGCGGTGTGAGGGAGGGAGTATTTCCTGAGTGAAACTCCTCCGTCTCCCAGACGCACTCTGATGCGTCAACACCACAGACAGGAAATCTGCATCAACATGTTTGGTTGGTCTGGGAAGCTTCTTTTCTCATGTTGCCGATGACATCATTAGGACAATGCATTGACTTCCATTGGGTTTGGCGGGATAACCCAATGCCGGACCCTCCCAATCTGAGTAGTGACTCTAACCAGTATCCCATAAAGGACGTCCTGCCTCATCCCGACCGGGTTTGGGTCCCAATAAGGTCAGCGATTCAACCTAAAGAAGTCCTCATGAGGGGACGAAACACACAGGTACATTCAGATGGCTGTGATTCCCCCGGGGAATTATGGGTAATAGGATCCAGCTCAGTCCCCTTCCCCTCACCTTGACCCCCAACCCTTGTTGAAGCAGCAGTGGTGTCCATATTTTTGTACAGGTGTGTGTGTGTGTTTGTGTGTGACGTCCATTTACTTCTCTGTCTCTCTTTCATCGTACAAACGAGGTGCAGAAACGCACAAGTGCTCCTATTGTGTTTGACTTGAAGCCAAAAGCGTGTGTGTGTGTGTGTGTGTGTGTGTGTGTGTGTGTGTGTGTGTGTGTGTGTGTGTACTCAGCTCAATAACAGGAAGAGAAGTTTTCTGTGGAGCGACAATCAGCCACTCACACTCAGATGAAAGACGACAAAGAACAGGAAAGGCATTGTTCACTGGCTGCAGAAAACACCTGAACACACACACACACACACACACACACACACACACACACACACACACACACACACACACACACACACACACACACACACACACACACACACACACACACACACACACACACACACACACACACACACACATACTGTGGGGTTTTGTAACGAGAAATTGCTCTCTCCTCTTCTCATCTATCATTCTCTTTCTGAGTGGATCGCTGTCTGTCATGTTGAAATACAGCACTTAGATTGGCCACTATAAAAACTGTGTGTGTGTGTGTGTGTGTGTGTGTGTGTGTGTGTGTGTGTGTGTGTGTGTGTGTGTGTGTGTGTGTGTGTGTGTGTGTGTGTGTGTGTGTGTGTGTGTGTGTGTGTGTGTGTGTGTGTCAGGCTTCCTTTAATCTCCCTCCTTTCCATCCCTTTGTGTCTCTGCTCAGTTGAAGTTCGTTTTTGTCACTTTCAGTCAAAGATTCGTGGTGGTTTTGAAGGTCTGAGACTCAGGTCTGGGACTCAGGTCTGAGACTCAGGTCTGGGACTCAGGTCTGAGACTCAGGTCTGGGACTCAGGTCTGAGACTCAGGTCTGAGACTCAGGTCTGAGACTCAGGTCTGGGTCCCAGGTCTGAGACTCAGGTCTGAGACTCAGGTCTGAGACTCAGGTCTGAGACTCAGATCTGGGTCCCAGGTCTGAGACTCAGGTCTGGGTCCCTGAGTATGATTTAATGAGCCATTCGCAGTTTCACTGTACCGGTCTTGTGTACACAGGTCTGAGACTGAGCTCTTGTCCCTGGTCTGAGATCCCATTCTGGGCTCCAGGTCTGAGACTCCGTTATTGGACCCAGGTCTGAGATTCCGGTATTGGACCCAGGTCTGAGACTCCGTTATTGGACCCTGGTCTGAGATTCCGGTATTGGACCCAGGTCTGAGATTCCGGTATTGGACCCATGTCTGAGACTCCGTTATTGGACCCAGGTCTGAGATTCCGGTATTGGACCCAGGTCTGAGACTCCGTTATTGGACCCAGGTCTGAGATTCCGGTATTGGACCCAGGTCTGAGATTCCGGTATTGGACCCAGGTCTGAGATTCCGGTATTGGACCCAGGTCTGAGACTCTGTTATTGGACCCAGGTCTGAGATTCCGGTATTGGACCCAGGTCTGAGACTCCGTTATTGGACCCAGGTCTGAGACTGTGTTATTGGACCCAGGTCTGAGATTCCGGTAGTGGACCTAGGTCTGAGACTCTGGTATTGGACCCAGGTCTGAGACTCTGTTATTGGACCCAGGTCTGAGATTCCGGTATTGGACCCAGGTCTGAGACTCCGTTATTGGACCCAGGTCTGAGACTCTGTTATTGGACCCAGGTCTGAGATTCCGGTATTGGACCCAGGTCTGAGACTCCGTTATTGGACCCAGGTCTGAGACTCCGTTATTGGACCCAGGTCTGAGACTGTGTTATTGGACCCAGGTCTGAGATTCCGGTAGTGGACCTAGGTCTGAGACTCTGGTATTGGACCCAGGTCTGAGACTCTGTTATTGGACCCAGGTCTGAGACTCTGGTATTGGACCCAGGTCTGAGACTCTGGTATTGGACCCAGGTCTGAGCCTCTGTTATTGGACATAGGTCTGAGACCCAGCTCTTTGTCCCTGGTCTGAGACTCAGGACTCTAGACCAAACACAAACTCTGCAAAAACTTTAGAGAGATTTAAAAGGCTAACAAGTGTCTACCCTGAAAACCATGAGCCGGTGTTTTATGTGACAGTGAGACTTGGACTCTTGCCGGATCATTGTTTACAGCACATCACAACACTGTTGGGTCCATTTGAATGAGACAACCCCAATGATCAGTGACGATATTAAACATATTTGATGTTGGAACCCTAAGACCTGGACAAGCTGCCTCCTTGTACCCAACTCACCAACAACTCCAAGCTGTTCTTTCTACTCTGGAACTTTGTCTGTTAAAGGATATATTTCCTTCACTAACAAGCTCTGTGGTTTCCAAACAGTTAAGAAACATGACCTCCTGCTTCCCACTTTCAAATCTACTTTTCAGTAAAAGCACAATGAGGAACTTGGAAAATATTCAGTATATTTAGCTTCCGCAATATCAATTCAATTTAACTCACAATACTTAATTAACATTTAAATCCGCAACTGTTTAATCAACCTCATGCAGGAAAACTGTTCCGTAAAAACTTCAAATACACAATACATGGATGCTAGCACACTTTTTAGTTTAGTTTAGTTTATTTTGTTTTGGTCATTTACATTAAAGATTTTTGCATATACACACTGCATATGTATACACACAGGTGTATATATATATATATATATATATATATATATATATATATATATATATATATATATATATATATATATATATATATATATATATATTATATATATACACACACACACATTTCCTTTTTTTTTTTTTTTTTTTTTTTTGACCAAAAAGGTATAGGCTGAAGCCTCATGGCTTATTTTGCCTATCCTTTTCAACAAAAGGCAGAACTACAGAAAAGGAAAAAAGATACTAATAAGAAGAAAACGAAAATGAACGAACAAAACAAAGAAAATGAACAAAGAAGAGAAGAAAATAAATGTGGTCACTCACGATTAAGAACAGCCTAATTTAGACAGTTGGATATTTAATATCAAGATAATTTATATCAGTGATATTTATCTATTATTTTAGATTCATAATTTTTTTTAAATTTGTAAATTGAGCTACTTTTTTTTAGTTCCTCGTCCAGGCGGTTCCACAGTTTCACCCCTTCAACACTGATACACCTTGACATTTTTTTTGTTCTTGGCCACTTCTGCACTGGTTCTGCACTGGTTCTGACTACGGTGTAAAGAACAACCGCTGATCGTGTGTTTGTGTGTTTATCTGTGTGTTTCTCTGTGTGTTTCTCTGTGTGTTTATCTGTGTGTCAGACCCCATGAACGGCCCCCAGCGTCTCGAGGTCGTCGACATTCAGTCCAAACAGGTGACCATTCGATGGGAGCCGTTTGGATACAACGTGACTCGCTGTTACAGCTACAACCTGACGGCGCAGTACCGCTACAGGCCTGCGGGGCCCCCCAGCAGGTACGCAGGGGGAGGGGCCGGCACGTAGACTAACGCAGGGGCATACGAGTGAAACTGAACTCCCGTGTGCTGCAGGGAGCCGGTGAAGGAAGAGGTGCGGGAGGAGGTGGTGTACGACACTCTGAGCACGGTGCCACAACACACCGTCCGGAACCTCCCACCGTTCACCAACGTCAGCCTGAGACTCATCCTGAGGAACCCCGAGGGCCGCAAGGAGAGCGCGGAGCTGCTGGTGCTGACGGACGAGGACGGTAAGAGAGCCTCAGTAAAGGGGTGGGGCTTCAGCAGGCCCCACCCACGAGATTTTTCTTATTTTTTTTGTGGCACCACTTGGTTCATATTAGGTATAAAGAGGAGTGAAAGTAAGCCGGTACGATCCGGTACTCCGTACCACCAAAAGATTCAGTGCCGTTACTAGGGTTGGGCGATATATCGAGATTTTAATATATATCTATATATTTTCAAACGCGATATGGTACGAGACAATATCGTTTATATCGAGAATATTATTTTTTTTTTTTTTTTTTTTTTTATGATTTTGATATAGCTTATTTTGTGACAAATTGACTTGAATGTTTTATTTGAGATTTGCAAAAATGTTTTGTTATTTGCACAACTGTCAACCTCAGTGGAAAAGTCTACATTGTATTAATTGCATTGTATTAATTGCAGTGTATTTTAATTTAATTGTTATGCAGGAAAGGGATATTTGTTTTATGTTATTCAAGAAGCATTTTTATTTTATATATGCAGGCAGTTTATTTTTATTTAATTTGTTTTATACATTTTGATATTGTGCAGACCTCTGTTAATAAAGGAACCTGTGTGACATTTGGCACGAGGCTTTGTATTAAAACTGACTGTTTTTTTAAGGGTTTGCCTCAGAAAAAAATGAAGCTAACAGAGATGCTAACAGAGATGCTAAGAGAGATGCTATGCTATAATGCTTTGGGGGAAACCCCAATTATGGCACAGAAAAAATATCGATATATATCGAGTATCGCCATTCAGCTAGAAAATATCGAGATATGACTTTTGGTCCATATCGCCCAGCCCTAGCCGGTACACAGTACCGGGAAAAAAAAACACGAATTACTGACAATAATCTTCACATACAGCGGGGCTCGAACTCTGATCTCTCACACCAAAGACGGCAACGCTGACCGCTCAGCCATGACTCAGCTCCGCCTTTGTTTGGACATACAGTTATATATATTTATCACAAAGACACAGCGAGGAGAGATGGAAATAGCGATATAATCTTGCTACCCTAACTGAGTCCCGACCGGTTTTTTATTATATATTATTTTTACTATATTAGTATTAGTAAAACCCCACTATTTGTGCTTTTGTGAATAGCGTATTCCAGTCTTTACTTCCTAAACACACACACTGCATGGAAGGGAGCGTTTGATTAATTGTTCACGTAACGTTACTTTTTATTTTTTCACAACCAAACCACGCACTTTATTTATGTCATTTGCACCGACGGGCAAGGACAAAAAATAAATGATTCCACCAAAATTCCAAAGATTTTTGTGGTTGGCTGACACATTACCAGCATATTTGTGATTGGTTTTAATTCCTCGTTTCAGGAAAAAAAGAAAAAAGCGGCAAAAATGTTGAAGTAATGTTTTTTTTAAAGATTTAAGTGTTTTGCTTTGATGAAAAAAATGCTTGAGAAGTTTTCTTCCATTTCATTGTAAGAGACATTTTGAGACATTTTACTCATCATCATTTCTTCTTTCATTTATGTGCCCAATGTTCTGAAAATTGAAAGACAGAGACTTGTTAACTGTTAAGATGCTGATTAATTTAACTGTAAATTTATTCTAATTTGAAACAAAACAAATTGTTATGATTTTAAACGTTTTGTCAACATTTACAAAATATTCTTTGACAATCCTTGGTCCGGACTGGCCTTTATTTACACCATTTAAATAAATCATTTGCTATAGGCCTATACAGTGTTGTGTTTCTAATTTCTACACCGTGCAGGCGTTAAAAAATGTAATGCGTGTTCAGGGATGAAGAAGCTGGAGGTAGGAGGAGAACAAGCCATGAAGGTTGGGGCCGTAGTACCAGCAATAACTTTAATCTACTTTCACTCCTGGATATAAAGCATTGTATAATAACATTAAAACAAAAATTGCAAGTGAATCTCCAAATGTGTTTTGGGTAAAATCATTCCTCATCAACAGTCGTCTATCGACGTCATCATCGATCACTTGTTAACAGAGCAGTAATCCTACAGCCTAAACATGAGAGTTAGAAACACAGACATGGAGCGATAAAACACAAAGAAAAAGAAAAGAGGGAGCAAGAAAAAGCCAAATGGCCCAAGCTAGACGCAGATTTTGTTGGCCCTAATCCTCCTCCTGGGGGAGATGAACCTGACGTTGTTAGCAGAGATTCATCCCCGGGTCCCCAGAAGATGCATCCTGGTCAGGGAGCAGGTTTACAGGTTTACAGGTAGCTACAGGTAAAACAAGCACAGACACACACTGGCAGCAAGAACATGGGAGTTTGTGGTAAATTGTTGATATAGTAGCCCGGATGCCGAGCTTATTTCCTTCTGTCTCTCGGCTGTAGCAATGATGATAATAGGGACTCAGCGGCTGCAAAGGGCCCGGCTCTGATATGTTATGCCAGTAAACATCTAGTTCCGTCCGCTCAGGATCCATGTTCTGCTTTCAGTTCCCGGAGCCGTCCCTGTGGACTCCATCCTGGGCAGCAGCTACGAGCAGCAGATCAGCTTGAGCTGGAGGGAACCGGTGAAGACCTACGGACTCATCCGACAGTACGAGGTAAGATACTGTACACTTAGGGCCAATCCCAATACACCCCCTACTTTCTACCACTAGCCCTCCCTCACTACCACTACCCCTAAAAAAGAGGCCACAGATGTTAGGACATTTGTAATCTTCCCAGGGGCCTGTCCCAATACTCCCACTACTCCTACTTTTCAGCACCACCCCTAAATTTTGCTTGCTACGTCACTGCGTGGTTTACGTTGGGGTACGTAAGAGACTGCGTAGTTACGTTTGCACATACGTCACACCATATCAGGAAGCCCAGAGCTAAAAGCTGTTTTAATTTCCGCTGTAGTGCTGTTAATATGCCACTTTATTAAGTTTTAATATTTTTTCAGGCGTAAAAGTAACCGTTAAGATCCCCAACCTGGGCTCAGTTTATCCAAATAACGCCTGTTAAGAAATTTGATCCGATGTTTTCGGAGAAGAGCCGCCGGCTCGGAGCAGCAGCAGCAGCAGCAGCTCACGGCCGGGTCAACCTGCGCCGTCGTCCCGGGAGAAACCTGCAGCTCTGTGGAGAATTACCGCTGGCTGAAATAAATTATTTAGGAAGATAAATGTTGGTTTAATAGAAGAAATCTAACAGTTGTAGCTACGCCTGTTAAGAAATTTGCTCCGAAAATTTCGGGATGATGATGCCTGCCGGCTGGGAGCTGATTTATGGTTCTGCGTTAAATCGACGCAGAGCCTACGGCGTAGGGTACGGCGTAGGGTACGGCGTAGGGTACGGCGTAGGGTACGGCGTAGGGTACGGCGTAGGGTACGGCGTAGGGTACGGCGTAGGGTACGGCGTAGGGTACGGCGTAGGGTACGGCGTAGGGTACGGCGCGCGTCGCAGCGTAACCTACGCCGTAGGCTCTGTGTAACACGGAACCATAAATCAGCCTTTATTCTGGCGAGGTTTGAAAAGACTTCTCAGCAACGGGCAGCGAGTGATTATGTACATTCACTGAGTGAATATTATGAAAGTAAAATATATATTTCTTGCTAGAAATGTAATCAAAACGCATTTTTTATGCAGAAACTAACTCAAAATATTGATTTTATTCACTAATTTCTGGGAAATTTTTCTGGCCCTCGGTCAGCTAGTCAGCATCTGAAAACCCTCGATCCGTAGGGCCAGAATCATACACACTACCCTAGATATGTGCACTACCACTAGGTGAAAAGAGGAATTGGGACACCACTACCCTCACGGGAACGCGCAAAATTTAGGGGTAGGGCTGAAAAGTAGGACTAGGGGGGGATTGGGACTGGGCCTTACAGTGGGTGTGGCTATAGAGGGTCTGCATTGACGTCACTGGACGCCCACTGGACCAGCCCCCTTACTGCACTGAGTGGCAAAAATGGCTGCAACTAGTGGAGAAGACGGGATAACAGCTGATTATGGGCTTAAATTAAAAGTAGTTGGACTTGACAGTGACCCGTACAGTTACCCCAAGAACCAGTGGTCCATGGACATTAATATTTGGTACAGTTACCAAGAACCAGTGGTCCATGGACATTAATATTTGGTACAGTTACCAAGAACCAGTGGTCCATGGACATTAATATTTGGTACAGTTACCAAGAACCAGTGGTCCATGGACATTAATATTTGGTACAGTTACCAAGAACCAGTGGTCCATGGACATTAATATTTGGTACAGTTACCCCAAGAACCAGTGGTCCATGGACATTAATATTTGGTACAGTTACCAAGAACCAGGACATTAATATTCAGCCATGAATCCAGTTTCCTGATATTTATATGTACTTAATTTCTACGCCGGGGAAATACACGAAGCAAAGCTTGAAGGCGTACAAAAGTCTTGACACTTGGTCCGACTTCAAGGCAGGATTTGTTGGTGAAATTAAAGTGATGAGGACACCGAACTTTATGATTTGACCGTTTAACGTTAACTACCCAAAAATCCAACATTACCTGATAAAAAATGGGAACCGCAAATCCACGTTTCGGTGCCTGGAATCCAGTTGTTTCTGTGAATTGCAGCGATCCATTTGTCTCTCTTAAGCTTATTTTTCAGCAGTCTGTAAAACAATAACTCAGATTTCTTGCTAAATCTATGAGTACAGTCGATCGCACAACAGCTCTTTCCCATTTTAGATGTTTTCCAGTTGCTCAAACTGAAAGATTACGCTGACACTCAGTCTTTCTGACACTCAGTCTTTCTGACACTCAGTCTTTCTGACACTCAGTCTTTCTGACACTCAGTCTTTCTCACTCAGTGGAGATATTAATTTGTCATTGAGATTAAGATTGATTGCACTTTGTGGATAATTAGATACTGGTACTTTATTTTCTGTTTCGGTTGACAAGAAAATGTATTGTTTTGTGTATAAAACAAAAATCTGGTGGAGTTTGGCCATTGTTAGTGAATGCATGTCATATAAAATAGAAACCAAGTTTCTCCTCCACCATTAACACAACAAGGAGATGAAATTAGTCTTTAGAAACAACTCTATTACCCACAATCCCCCTTTAATGCAACTAAACACTGATGTTTCCCCTCCTCCTCAGATCTCCTACAAAGCTCTGAGCTCCTTCGACACGGAGTTTGACTTGTCCAATCAGAGCGGCAAGGTTTCAAAACTGGCCAACGAGACGAGCCACGTGTTCACCGGCCTCTTCCCAGGATCCACCTACTCCTTCACAATAAGAGCGGCCACCGTGAAAGGCTTCGGCCCTCCGGTCATCACGCAGTTCACCACCAAGATCTCAGGTATGCCACAGCACCTGGACCCAGATCCAGACCCAGAACCAGGGCCGTATCCAGACCTAGAGCTCCATCCTGGTGTCAGCTCTGACCCTGATCTGGTGTATGTCCCATCCAAACCAACACTTGGAGTGACTTGTATTTGTGTTGCATCTTTTGGAGCTTTTCCACCAGCACCTACTCGGCTCTAATCATCTCTGCTCGGCTCTACTCAACTCAGCCTGGTTTCTTTTCCATAACAATTCAGCAGCTGGAGCAGAAGTAGGAGGTTGGAGTGAAGCTGCTGTGACGTATTTGATTGTTGATCTAAAGGAAGAAGACAACACTAAAGATGTAGAACCTGGAGGAGATGATAGATGTGCTGCTGGGTCTGTGACTTGTGTTTGATACCAAGTTAAAAAATGAGAGTGAGAGAAACTTCAAGCGGCAACGTTTTTTTATATATATGTATATATATATATATATATATATATATATATATCCCCGATTTTTTCATCACCCAGTGCTCCTACCTAAGTAACAGTCCTGGGCATTGCTCCCTCTACCAACCCCAGGAGTGAGCAGGCCGCATCTTTTCACCAGACAGGGTGGGGCTTCTCCGGCCGGACGTAGTGCGTGGAAGATCCTCCCACCCCATCAGAGGGGGCAGTAGAGCCCAGGACTGTTGCATGTTTTTGTGAGGGTAGAGAACATTAGCTACCCAAGGGAACACGGGGAGAACATGCAAACTCCACACAGAAAGGAACTTTCTCCAACCCCGCCCAGGGTGGGGAATCAAACCCAGGACCTTCTTGCTGTGAGACAGCTGCACTACCAGCTGCGCCACTGTGCCCCCTAGCTTTTTTTAATTTTGTTTGTTTGTCTCGGTGCTGCTGAAAAGTCAGCTGGAGCCGTGAGCAGCTATGAAGAGACAGAGCTCCTGGTAGATCTGGTCGTTCCTTATCTCCGTCTAGATCCCTTTTTAATTCTCTCCTCAGCACCAGGTTTATGAACATCTGACCCTCAGAGTTGGATCACCAAACACACTTTTGCTGCCGTTGCTGGTTGAATAAAATGAACCAGAATCCGTCAGAGTCTCTTTCTCTGATTTCCTCCTCCTGACTCAGACGTCTGACTCCAACCCCCCGACCAATCGGTGGTCTGTAGTGTGATGATGTCAGATACAGCCGACTCAGCCGCTTAGAACCTCGGCAGAATAGATACAGAAAAAGTATCTACCGTATTTTTGCGACCATTAGGCGCATATAAACGTCTTTTTTTTTTTTTAAATGTGCCGCGCGCCCAATAACGCAATGCGCCCATTGTATTATTTAA
The DNA here is from genome assembly GCF_033807715.1 of Cololabis saira. Lineage (NCBI taxonomy): Eukaryota > Metazoa > Chordata > Actinopteri > Beloniformes > Belonidae > Cololabis > Cololabis saira. The sequence continues at coordinate 4,347,840 of NC_084608.1, forward strand.
AGGCTGATTTATGGTTCCACGTTACACCGACCCAGAGCCTACGGCGTAGGGCTGCGTCCACTTAGCGCGGATCCATAAGGCGGACTTAATTGAGGCCACCATGAGAAGTTAAAGGAGGAAGGGGGCGCGTGAATTGCCCGTGATTGCCCGGCGGCGACTCCGTGGCGGGACTCTTGGAGCGGACGCTGCTCCCGGGGGGAGCTGCGCCGCAGAGGCGGGCCGGAATGTTGGAGGAACCACACGCCGACACGCCGGCTGCCGCTCGGTCGGTGGACTCCGTCATTTACTGTTGAAGGATTGTAGATGCGTGGGCTGACGTGTCTGCTGTGCTGGACTGTTGTTCGGGCTTTTGCAAAAGCCGGCATCATTTCCGAGGGGCCGCACGGCAGGAAAATGACTCGGCTTCTCAGCGCAGCCAGAGAGCTGCGGGCTCTGCCCGTCGCAGCTGATCAGTTCTACCGGTCTCAGCGCGATCAGGCTCGGATGAATGCAGAAATGGAGGAGGAAAATTTCGATGGGTTTGATTAATGGAATAACTTAAATAAAGTACAAGTTTTGCTCCCGCTTTATTTTTATTTTATTTTTTTTCGCTCTATTTGTGTGTGTTGTGCGCGCGTGCGTGCGTGTGTGTGTGTTGTAAGGCGGCGCTCCATGTGTGTAGACGGCGCCTTTTCGGTCGGTGCGCCGTATGTGTGTTTTAAATCCAAAAATCACACAAAAAACTGAGGGTGCGCCTTTCCACACGGTGCGCCGAATGGTCGCGGAAATACAGTACTCTGCACATTAGACCCCTAGTGGAAAAGAACCAAACTGAGGCGAGTGGAGTCGGGCTGAGTAGGTACTAGTGGAAAAGCACCATAGGTGGACCGGGGCCACTATTTGTCTGTGAACATCTCTTGTCTTGAATGGTTTCATTCAACCATGGGTTTGTGAGATGGCACAGCAGCATGATGGGTTCAAGCCAGCGGCTCAAGCTGTAGATGCCTCATCAGAACATTTACCCCAAAAAACGGATGAGGATAAATAAGAAAAATAATTTTGTACAACCTTGGCAGAGTAGTTAAAGAAAAGTATCTACTCGGCACGTTAGACCCGTAGTGGAAAAGAACCGAGTGGAAGCGAGTCGAGCTGAGCTGAGTAGGTACTAGTGGAAAAGCGCCATTTGTGGCGATACACACATATGTAGCAGGTGTGAGCACAGCCGGGTGGCTGAATGTGTTGAATGTGATGGGTGAAACCTGCAGGACTGGGTGCTCACACCTCCTCTCTGCTCCTCCTCAGCACCGCTGATGCCGGCCTACGATCAGGAGTCTCCTCTGAACCAGACGGACTCCACCGTCACCGTTCTGCTGAAACCAGCCCAGAGCCGGGGAGCTCCGGTCAGGTAACGCACCTCCGTCCCCCGCTCAGAGCATCAGAGTCACGACGGGTCGGGGGCGTCACCACGCTCCCGTCAGGGAGCACCCCTGTTAATAACGCTCCAACATTCAGCACACTCGCCGGAGCCCGGGGGGAGGCGGTGTCCTCGGTAACAGTCGTCATGTCAACAGCTGTCTGAGCTCGTCGTCGCTGTAACCAGGGATTTGGTTAATTAACAATCAGCGGGTGGGGCTAATCAGAGCCTGCTGCTAACACCAGGGATTAACAGGGGATTAACAGCTAATGTGTCACTCACACACACACACACACACACACACACACACACACACACACACACACACACACACACACACACACACACACACACACACACACACACACACACACACACACACACACACACACACACAGATGCTTCAGTTTGCAAAAACAATTGGATTTTCCTGAAGGAGGAGAAATCTCGCCACTGAATTCATTTGTCATGTTTTGTTCCAACTGAACTGAGAGGTTTTCTTGTCGTATTGATCCTTATTGATTTGCAGACATCTGAATATGTTGCTGGCATCAGTTTGTGTGGGTGTGTAGGGGTGGCAGCGGCGTTTAGTCACCGTTTGTGTGTGTGGGATGTAAACGTCCAGTGTCAGCCGGGTGACTACAAGGTCCAGCAGCCCTGGAATCTTCTACACCAAAAAACAGTAGATTAAAAGGAAGAAACTGACTTTTCATCACTGTGTTGCCATCACAGACGACTAAAGGCTGAGTTATGTTTCTGCGTCAAAACGACGCCGTACCTACAGCGTGTGGTACGCGTCGACGCAGACCACACGCCGTCACTGACGCCGTCACTGACGCCGTCACTGACGCCGTCACTGACGTGCACCTCCCAAAAATTGTAACTACGCGTCGAGGCGACACAGACCAAACTGTGATTGGTTTGCTTGGTAGCAACGCATTTCCGGTTTCCGGTTTGAAGCAGTCGTGAACTTTCAGCGCTCTTTTCTTTGTGTATGTGTGATTTTTTTTGTTTTGGTTTTCTGCACAATAGTTGTCCTTATCTCTTTGATTCACTGTGACCGGAAAAAGTTGGATAAACCATTCAGGAAAAGATCGCTAACTAGCTGTCACGGGGGGTACTGCACCGCGGAGAAATGGAGTGACGGAGAAGTCCGAAGGTTCACGACGGCGTCACGGTGACGGCGTAGGCACGGCGTTGGTTTGACGCAGAACCATAACTCAGCCTTAAAGGTATAGTCCTTGATTTTGAAGAGTGAGCAAGATTTTAAAGTGGCACCTCCTCTAAGCCCCGCCCCCTGCTCCCCCTCCCGTCAGCGCTCCGTCCAAAGCCACGCCCCCACAAACTTTGGGGACGGGCATTTGCAGGAGTCCAGTTTTCCAGGACATTTTGGACAGCACATTTTCAACAAAACTACCCCATGTCTCATTCACCTGTAAGCGAGGCAGATAGACGTGTCGAGTGCGTGCATGGGACAGAGGGGGGCGTGGGCGGGACTTAAAATGAAGGCATCTGATTGGTTCTTTCCCCCCTGCCGACCCTCTGGTCCTCTGACCAATCCGTGCCATTCGGACCGCAAAAAACAGATTGGTCAGAGTTTTTACAGGATTAAAGCTGTCAGAGAGGTCGGATGTTTTTCTTTCCTTTTTCTGAACACATTATTAACTGGCTACTCTCAGGATGGAAGGACCATTTCACCCAGTATAACAATACATGTTTTTGAATACGATCACAGACTATACCTTTAAGGGAGCTTTTCCCCCTGACCCGTTTGGAGCAGTTGTTCCGAAACAGGGAGCGTTTCCCCCTAAAGATTGGTTGGTTTGGTACATGGGAACACAGCAATCACGCTCGGATGCGGCACAAAACAAGCAAGCCGAGATCTCCTAGGAGAGCTGGTCTCGGCTCGCTTCCATTCCAGACCTGGAGTGGTTCGATTGCAGTGAGAACAGAATCCACACAGTACACAGAAACAAACTAGCCACACTCGCTTACGATGCTCCATAGTTGTTGTTTTTCCCGGGGTACGGAAGAGGAAACTCCTTCCACGTTCATTTCTGACCAATGAGAGAACAGTTGGTTCTCATGGCATTTGTTAACAGCTTTGAACCGCTACAGACGGTTGCCTTGTGAACACAAACGCCACGAACGAAAAACCAAACAACTGTATCGATTTAGACCCTGAATCAGAACAAAACAAACAGGCCACAGGTCTGAACATTTCTGCATTTGTAGACGGTAGAAAGTACCGGGATAGAAGATTTAAAAGAAGGTGAGAGAAAAGTTGCGCGAAGCAGGATTTGTAGGAACGCCAGACCAGATCAAGCTCCGCTGGAAGACGCTGGAAAAGGAGAACTACAGGGACAAGAAACAAAACCACTTCTACTGGGCTGTTGATTATCCACCGTGCTGCTGTTATTGTTGTTGTTTTGGATTTGGATACAGGAAGAAGAAGCAGAAATGACAGGAATTGCGTCATGATGTTCTCCGTGCGTCGCTGGTTTGATCCAGATATTCCAAATGATTAATTACCATGTATACAGGGATAACCAGATTATTCCCAATGTTTCAGTAACCGGAATATTGACAGTAACCCGAATTTTGACTGCATGGAAACGTAGTCATTGTTAATGCACGACTCCAGACCGGACGCAGACAGAACTGTGTCTCCATGATCAGATTGGGTGTTCTGTTCTGCACTGGATGCTCATCTCACTGTTGTCTTGCACCACAGGAAGTGCTGCAGATGTACAGTATCCTGCAGTCCACAGGTCTCACCTGTTTCTTTTCACTTGAATGGATGCAGGAGGGAATGATCCGACCTGCAGCATGTGCTGGTGTTTTAGTCCGGTCTGGGAGAACGTTCCAGAGGAATGCAGGTTCTCTCAGATTCCTGTGCTCCGGCTGGAACTACAAAGAACTGCTGTGTGAAGAGGAAAAAGAGGATCATTTTATCTAAATTTGGTTTTGCTTTTTCTTTTATGCAGCGGCCAGGTTGGAGATCTAATGTGTGTGTGTGTGTGTGTGTGTGTGTGTGTGTGTATGTGACATGTAGTGTGTTAATCGACACGATGGCTGACGTGAAATCCATCAGATTGTGCAAATGCTGCTGGGGGAAACATTTTCATGTTGGTGTGTTTATATTTAACTTTGCCTTTGTCGGCCTGCAGGCGCTTCACACACACTGCACACACACACACACACACACACACACACACACACACACACACACACACACACACACACACACACACACACACACACACACTGCACATCACAGGACAAAAGGTGTTGCCCCCGGCTACCTACAGCTGTAATCAGGTTACTGTCACACACACAACAACAAGTGCTGCGACACGAGCGAGGAGAAATGTGATTGGAGACGGTTTGTCAAAGACAGAAAGCAGAAGAAAAGCGATAAAGAAGGACAGATGTGAGTGGGAGGAGGGAGAATGACAGAAAAAAGAAAGAAAAGAAATGAAAAACGGAGCCAGAAGACAAAGAGGATAGAGATTGAATCTGGGTTTTTCTGTGGAGAGTTAAACAGTACAGGCTCAGTGTGTGTGTGTGTGTGTGTGTGTGTGTGTGTGTGTGTGTGTGTGTGTGTGTGTGTGTGTGTGTGTGTGTGTGTGTGTGTGTGTGTGTGTGTGTGTGTGTGTGTGTGTGTGTGTGTGTGTGTCTTCCTGCCCCCCATTAGTTTCCTGTCCAGCAGGAAATGTGACAATACTGCAGTTTCACCGTCCACACCCGAGGACTCTGTGTGTGTGTGTGTGTGTGTGTGTGTGTGTGTGTGTGTGTGTGTGTGTGTGTGTGTGTGTGTGTGTGTGGTGATATATGACTTCTGTCCTGAACCTGGTTCCCATGAAAAACACAACTATTGTTTCCAGCGTCCCCCAGGACACGAACAGCACTGAAAACTAAGTGTGTTGCGTTCAGGTGCAGCTCGTATTTCTCTGCGAACTCTGACTCCTGCTGGTGGGATTTCAACATGAATCCGTGCGTGGAATTTTTGCATACGCAAAATGCACGCAGGTTTCTTTGAACATCACAATTAGCATGGATTTGAGCGCACATGCAGGATCTCCTCCCTCATGTAGATACATTTGAATATGATAATGAGGATAATTAGGGCCCGAGCACTTGCAGTGCGAAGGCCCTATTGTATCTGTAGGAATTATTCTTCTTCTTCTTATTGTTCTGACAAAAGGAAGGCCTTTTTGCCCCCCTAAACGTGCCCAAAAAGTCACCAAATTTTGCATGCAAGTCAGGCCTGGCGAAAAATTTGATATTTAATGGTTTACATTAATGGGCGTGGCAAAATGGCTCAACAGCGCCCCCTAGAAAACTTTGTGCCTCAAGCCCCACAATGCGGTTTGTCGTACATGCACGAAAATCGGTACACACCTGTATCATGGCCCAACTTAAAGAAAAGTCTCTGGGCGTCATGTCGAGAAACCGAACAGGAAGTCGGCCATTTTGAATTAATCGTGTCATTTTGGCGAAATTTATGCCTTCCTTCGGCAGTTAATACGGCCCGAACCATAACGTGCACCCAGGTGTGTTATACATCAAAATGTGCGTCTCCATCCTCCGACACCACGCATTACTTTTCTCTTTCAAAAGCGTTACCGTGGCGACGCTAGACGCCGAAAAGCGCGCCCACCCTTCATCTGATTGGTTCAGACAGAAAAAACCTTGCGCCTCAAGCCCCTCAATACGGTTTGACGTACATGAACGAAAATCGCTACACACCTGTATCATGTCGCAACTTAAAGAAAAGTCTCTTGGCGCCACGGCCGAAACCGAACAGGAAGTCGGCCATTTTGAACATTCTGAATTAATCGCGTAATTTTGGAGCAATATATGCCATTCCTTCGAGAATTAATACGGCCCGAACCGTATCGTGCACCCAGATGTGTTATACATCAAAATGTGCGTCTCCATCCTGCGACTACACGCATTACTTTTCTCTTTCAAAAGTGTTACCGTGGCGACGCTAGACGACAACAAGCGCACCCCCCCTTCATCTGATTGGTCCATATTTGATAGTTCCCCAAAAGGCACCAAATTTGGCACGCAAGCCAGGACTGGCGATAAATGTGATATTTCATGGTTTGCATTAATGGGCGTGGCAAAATGGCTCAACAGCGCCCCCCGGAAAACTTTGTGCCTCAAGCCCCACAATACGGTTTGACGTACATGCACCAAAATCGCTATACACCTGTATCATGGCACAGCTTAAAGAAAAGTCTCTTGGAGCCATGGCCGAAACCGAACAGGAAGTCGGTCATTTTGAAATCTGATTGGTCCATATTTGATAGTTCTCCAAAAGTCACCAAATTTTGCATGCAAGACAGACTTGGCGATAAATTTGATATTTCACGGTTTGCATTAATGGGCATGGCCTAACGGCTCAACAGCGCCCCCTAGAATACTTTTCTCTGCCATAACTTTTGAATGGTTTGACATAGGAAGTTGTGGGTGGTGTCATGGGACTCTGTATGGAGTCCTTGACCTTCATTGGCCTGAATTAGCCCCACCCCTTCTTCTGATTGGTTGTCCCTTTTTTCTGCTATAACTTTTGAATGGTTTGACATAGGAAGTCGTGGGTGGTGTCATGGGACTCTGTAATGAGTTCTTAAGCTTCGTTGGCCTTAATTAGCCCCGCCCCTTCTTCTGATTGGTTGTCCCTTTTTTCTGCTATAACTTTTGAATGGTTTGACATAGGAAGTTGTGGGTGATGTCATGGGACTCTGTAATGAGTTCTTAAGCTTCGTTGGCCTTAATTAGCCCCGCCCCTTCTTCTGATTGGTTGTCCCGATTTTCTGCTATAACTTTGGAATTGTTTGACATAGAGAGTCGTGGGTGGTGTCATCAGATTCTGTATGGAGTCCTTGACCTTCATTGGCCTGAATTAGCCCCGCCCCTTCTTCTGATTGGTTGTCCCTATTTCCCACTATAACTTTTGAATGTTTTGACATAGAGAGTCGTGGGTGGTGTCATCTGACTCTGTATTGAGTCCTTGAGCTTCATTGGCCTGAATTAGCCCCGCCCCTTCTTCTGATTGGTTGTCCCTTTTTTCTGCTATAACTTTTGAATGGTTTGACATAGGAAGTCGTGGGTGGTGTCATTTCTGATATGCTAATGGGGGGCGGTGGCCCTGAGTGCGAGGGCCCGTTCATCGCTGCTTGCAGCTTTAATTAGGGCCCGAGCACTTGCAGTGCGAAGGCCCTATTGTAATTGCAGGAATTATTCTTCTTCTTCTTCTTCTTATTGTTCTGACAAAAGGAAGGCCTTTTTGCCCCCCTAAACGTGCCCAAAAAGTCACCAAATTTTGCACGCAAACCAGGCCTGGCGAAAAATTTGATATTTTATGGTTTGCATTAATGGGCGTGGCAAAATGGCTCAACAGCGCCCCCCGGAAAACTTTGTGCCTCAAGCCCCACGATACGGTTTGACGTACATGCACGAAAATCAGTACACACCTGTATCATTGCACAACTTAAAGAAAAGTCTCTTGGAGTCATGCCCGAAACCGAACAGGATGTCGGCCATTTTGAATTAATCGTGTCATTTTGGCGAAATTCATGCCATTCCTTCGGCAGTTAATACGGCCCGAACCGTAACGAGCACCCAGGTGTGTTATACATCAAAATATGCGTCTCCATCCTCCGACACCACGCATTACTTTTCTCTTTCAAAAGCGTTACCATGACGACGCTAGACGCCAAAAAGCGCGCCCACCCTTCATCTGATTGGTTCAGGCAGAAAAAACTTTGTGCCTCAAGCCCCACAATGCGGTGTGACGTACATGAACGAAAATCGGTACACTTCTTTATCATGTCGCAACTAAAAGAAAAGTCTCTTGGCGCCATGGCCAAAACCGAACAGGAAGTCGGCCATTTTGAACATTCCGAATTAATCACGTAATTTTGGAGCAATACATGCCATTCCTTCGAGAATTAATACGGCCCGAACCGTAACGTGCATCCAGGTGTGTTATACATCAAAATGTGCGTCTCCATCCTGCGACCACCCGCATTACTTTTCTCTTTCAAAAGTGTTACCGTGGCGACGCTAGACGCCAACAAGCGCACCCCCCCTTCATCTGATTGGTCCATATTTGATAGTTCCCCAAAAGGCACCAAATTTGGCACGCAAGCCAGGCCTGGCGATAAATTTGATATTTCATGGTTTGCATTAATGGGCGTTGCAAAATGGCTCAACAGCGCCCCCCGGAAAACTTTGTGCCTCAAGCCCCACAATACGGTTTGATGTACATGCACGAAAATCGGTACACACCTGTATCATGGCACAACTTAAACAAAAGTCTCTTGGAGCCATGGCCGAAACCGAACAGGAAGTCGGCCATTTTGAAATCTGATTGGTCCATATTTGATAGTTCTCCAAAAGTCACCAAATTTTGCATGCAAGACAGACTTGGCGATAAATTTGATATTTAATGGTTTGCATTAATGGGCGTGGCCTAACGGCTCAACAGCGCCCCCTAGAATACTTTTCTCTGCCATAACTTTTGAATGGTTTGACATAGGAAGTTGTGGGTGGTGTCATGGGACTCTGTAATAAGTCCTTAAGCTTCGTTGGCCTTAATTAGCCCCGCCCCTTCTTCTGATTGGTTGTCCCGATTTTCTGCTATAACTTTGGAATGGTTTGACATAGAGAGTCGTGGCTGGTGTCATCAGATTCTGTATGGAGTCCTTGACCTTCATTGGCCTGAATTAGCCCCGCCCCTTCTTCTGATTGGTTGTCCCTTTTTTCTGCTATAACTTTTGAATGGTTTGACATAGAGAGTCGTGGGTGGTGTCATTTCTGATATGCTTATGGGGGGCGGTGGACGTGAGTGCGAGGGCCCGTTCATCGCTGCTTGCAGCTTTAATTATCCATTAAAATGCTCATCTTAACAAGGAACTTGCAAAAACAAGTAGAACAAATTACAAAAAACATTGGCTGTGAGCTGGAGACAGTTCTGTCAGAAGTTGATGGAAAAAATAATTTATTTGGGGGCATTTCTCCCGATTTCAGCTGCATTGCATTATGGGGATTGTTGTTCTTTGCTTTGCGTTCCGTGAAGAGTTGTGGTTTTATTATGATCGTAAGGGTTTGTGAATGTTTATGAGCAGCGTTAGTGCTTCATTACACTCTCCTTTTCTTGTTTGTATTTTAAGAACCGACACCAGAACTTAAGTTGATGAAAAACGGCTCCTCGTTCCGCTTTACTGTCACGCGTATTATATAATAACGGATTATAACCAATGTACACGTTTATTGAGTCTTACATATTATGGATGTCCGCGATCACCTCTCATAAGTATAATAATAATAATAAAGACAAGTTGTTCCAACGTGATTATCGAGGTGCAAACGTGAGAAATAAAGAGCAGAGTTGCAGCTCCACTCTTGTGTAACTTATCTGGTGATGTGGGGACTGTCGTTTCCTTCATGTGGTCGTGAACTTATTGTTGACGTTACGTTTCCTCATATTCTGGAGTTCACTGCATCACCAGTGAGTGTCGCCAACGGACAAAACCTCAGAAAAGTGCGTTCGCCAGCCTTGGTGTGTGCATGAAAGACCACAACTTTCTATGTTCAAATCAATTTTCGAACATTCGACTGTGAGTGTAGAAAGTGGCGTACGCACGTTTGGAACATAAGGCCCAGGGGCCTCATCTATAAAGCTTGCTTGCGCAGAAAAAGTGCCTGAAAGTTGCGGAAGCCACCTTCTACGCAAAGCCTCGGATGTAAAAAGAAAAAACTAACCGAAAAATCTGCACATCCCTACGGCAACCCTCACCCTCCCGTAAGAATTTACTTAAGACACGGGGAACTGGCGACGTAGGCTGTGAGGTGGTGAAATGAAGCCAGATTCATGTCATACTCTTAATAATGTCATCACATATCACAACATATATCAGACTTATAATAAAATATTGCTGATAACGGAGCAGGCGGGGGGGGGATGGCTGCCGCTGCGAGCCCACTACTTCACGCCGAAGAGGAAAAAAGAAAGTGTTCTGATTAAAATAAGGAAAGTTGGACTATATAACAATTACGTTCATAAGGATAAAGTTTTAAAAAAAATAAAAATGAAAGAAATAGTCTCTTCTCCCCGTGTGTGTCTGCCTGTCATGCACGGGTACGTGCGCGCATGTGGTGTTTACTTTTAAGCCTGAATTATGGTTCTGCATCACACCAACGCAGAGCCGTAGGGTCCGGCGTTGGGTGCGCGTCGCCGCGCATCCACAACATCTAGTTCTCAGTCTCCGTGAAAGTCAGTGTCACGGTGGGTGGACACCCTCTCATTCATTCTGACGCCAAACAGGATGCAGGAAGCCACTGCGCATGCTCAGCAGGCTCATTCATATGCAAGAACATACCATTTATGGTAAAAAAGTGGGCGTGTAGAGGGAGGGATATGAGGCGGATTCACCTGCGCAACCTTCAAGCTGGACTCTGATTTATAAAGAGAACATTGCGTGCAAGTGTGCTGCATACGGTTTTATAGATCCGGATTTTTTTTTGCGCCCGCCATTTTCAGCTTTTGGGTTTACGTGCACTTTTAGTATGACTCCTACACACTCCATTTTAAATGAGGCCCCTGGTGCTTAGTCAGGCAGGTCTCAAGTCGGAGTTGAACTCTAAATTAGACCAGACCAGTTCAAAAGAGTTTATTTATATAGTAGTTAACTAGATGGTAGCCAGTTTTAACAGAGCTTAATTAGATCATGACAAGTTGAGCAGAGTTTAATTTGGCTTCACATTTCTTATTGAGTTTATTCGTAAAGTCACACGTTACAACAAAAGTCATTTCATGATACTTCACAAAAAAGATTCCCATCCACCAACGTTCACTTTAAAAATTCACTTTAACTGTTGACTTTTACTGTTCACTTCAACCGTAGACTTTAACTATTGACCTTAACTATTGACCTTAACTGTTGACCTTAACTGTTGACCTTAACTGTTGACTTTTACTGTTCACTTCAACCGTAGACTTTAACTATTGACCTTAACTATTGACCTTAACTATTGACCTTAACTGTTGACTTTAACTTTTCACTTTAACCGTTGACTTTAACTGTTCAGTGTAACATTTCACTTTAACTGTTCAATTTAAATGACTATTTGTTCAGTTTAACTGTTGATTTTAACTGTTCAGTCTAACTTTTTACTTTAACCGTTCAGTTTAATTGCTGACTTAAAATTTTCACTTTAATGGTTTAGTTAAAGGGGACCTATTCTGAAAAACAGGTTTTCTCTTGCTTTAACATATATAAAGTGGTCTCCCCTCAGCCTGCCAACTCAGAGAAGGAGGAAAGCAACCAGATTCTGCAGTGTCTGTACAGCCGCCCGGATGATCCGTCCAGTGTGATGTGGATCTACGAGCCAATAAGATTCGGCTGATTTTCGTTACGTAACCAAAATGCAAACCACGCCCACAACTATAAAATCGTGTAACTGCATGAGAGCGTCCGACTATCGTAGCACTGCGTGACATCGTCTCTCTGTCCATCTCCCTCCAGCAGCTGCCACTTTATTGAGGTCTTTGTAGTGAAATGAGGAGGAATCATAGAGATAACTTCTCATTTCAACTAACTGGATCAGCCGTTCCTCATCATGACCGTTTCCTACAGCGCTTTCAACCGGCTTTCAACGTGAGCGACAGGAAGAAAATAGAAGCAGGACGTCCGACAAATGTTCAGCTCAAAACGCTGCGTCGCTGCGGCCAGTTAGGACAGTCCAATAAAGCAATGGAATTGATTTTGTCGCTGACGCTCGCTCGCATCGCATGCAGTTAGGACACGGTGTAACTCCGCCGGCCGGAGCTTCCACCATTCTTTGGTAGCGGTGTATTGCGTCATCCAGGCAGCCAATCAGCACAGAGCCTCATTATCATAGCCCCGCCCACTCAGAATCCTGCATAGATGATGAGGTTAGAGAATGGGAAGATAAAGACATGGCCATGAGGCTGAATTTCTAATTTATTAAGCAAAAACAATCAAAAGCTTGTTTTTAAGACATTCAAGGCCTGTTTAAAATAGACATTAGATGCCATAATAGGTCCCCTTTAAACTGTTCAGTTAAACTTTTAAGTTTGACTGCTCACTTTAACAGCTTTTGTGGTTGGTAATATTAATCATTTTGACAGTGCAACATGATGATGTATGAAAACGTAATCTGTAAGAGGACTTCAGACCTCCCTTGATTTACGGTTGGGCTGCATCAGAACTCTCCATCACTTCCATAGTCCTGTCTGGACATCAGTCCCGTCTAAGAGTTAAAGGGAATATGAGCAGTCTCTAAATGTGTGAATACTGCCGCTTTATTGTCTTTGGTAAAGTTATTGGATCATTTTTATCTATATTTTTATCTAAATATCTGATCTGTAGATGCACTCGATTGCATGTTAAATTCTTCAGGAATGATAAATTACTCATGACGATGGAACACTTTCCATTTGTTTCAGAGAGTTTCTTACAGCTGAATTTCAGCAGTGATTGTTTTCAATTTTATGTAAATCTGGTACGGTTGAGTTTCTGAAGAGATGGTATATTTTTATGGAAGTTTGTGCCGGGAGAGCTTCAATAGAGAATACATTTTCTTCATGTCAGGGGATTTCTCACAGATTCCCTAAAGCGAGAAGTGTTTCTGTATAGCTGTTCAAGTTTTAGCAGAGTTGGTGGAGTTTTTGGTTGAGTTTTAATAGAATTGATAGAATTTTAATAATCCTCTAAACTTGGGAGTTTCATCTTGCCATGTTCTTGATGCCCTTTTTGCTCAGCAGACTGAAACTTTAATGAAGCTCTCTAACAGTGTTTGTCAGGAAGCTTTAAATCATGGCAGTAACAACGAGATGTCTCCTCCTCCTCTGTCATATCAACAAATAAATAGCTGCTATTTCTTTGGCCTTTAAAGGCAGTATTTCTTTTTATGTTAACAGCCTGGTGAACAAGAATTTATTTTTAATTATAATCAGCTGACAACCAGATGAAATTACATTTTTTCAGTTATAATTCAACTTTGTTTTCTGTCTTTATGTCCTTTACCTGGAAGCAGGATTTAATAGCACTCCAGACAGGAGGACATGAATTATCAGTTTAATGTCAGACTCTTGCAAAGTTACAGCCTCTACATGCAGAAAGAGACTTAATAAAAGAGAAGGGGAGAATGATGGAGGGGAGGAGAGACAGAGCTGACCTTTCTGTGGAGCTAAATAATGAACCAACAGATGGGTGAGAAGAGCAGCAGAGCAGTTTAATGTGACCACAGATCCGGTCAACGGTCTCCAACAGCTACAAGAACCTCTGAAGGATCTGCAGCCCCCTCAAACAGACACAACCCACACGTGCATAACAAGTCCAGGGCTTGTGATGCTGGATTTCCCATCATGCACATAGATGGAGGTCTACAGGACTGTCTCAAAAAATTTGAATATTGTGATAAAGTTCTTTATTTTCTGTAATGCAATAAAAAAAAACAAAAATGTCATACATTCTGGATTCATTACAAATCAACTGAAATATTGCAAGCCTTTTATTATTTTAATATTGCTGATTATGGCTTACAGTTTAAGATTAAGATTCCCAGAATATTCAAATTTTTTGAGATAGGATATTTGAGTTTTCTTAAACTGTAAGCCATGATCTTCAATATTAAAATAATAAAAGGCTTGCAATATTTCAGTTGATTTGTAATGAATCCAGAATGTATGACATTTTTGTTTTTTTAATTGCATTACAGAAAATCACAATATTCTAATTTTCTGAGACAGTCCTGTATATTTAAGAATTCAGGACATACACGAAATTACACATGGCTTTTCTACCAATGACATGTCAGTACACACTAGATAACACCAGTTAACAGCCTATAAAAACACGTTACTTACCTAATGAGAAAGCAGTCAATGAAATGATCATTGAAATGTATATTTATTTATATTAATATACATACATTAATATTCATATATTAACTAACAACAGACTAAATGTTCTATTCTATTAACTAACCTCAGACTAAGCGCTCTACTATATTCACTAACTCAGACTAAACGTTTTACTGTATTATCTAACTCAGAATAAACGTTATATTATATTAATTAACTCAAACTCATCGTTGTAGTATATTAACTAACCACAGACTCAACATTCTACTATAACAAGTAACAGCAGACTAAACATTCTACTATATTAACTAACTCAGACTTGACGTTCTAATATATTAACTCCTCCAGACTGAAGGTTCTACTATATTAAGTAACCTCTGACTAAATGTTCTAATATAATAAATAACTCAGATTAAATATTCTACTATTTTAACTAACCGCATACTAAATGTTCTACTATATTACTGTAAGTAACCACTGACTAAAGGTTTTACTATATTAACTAACTAAAACTAAACATCCTATTTTAACTAACCACAGATTAAACATTCTACTATTTTAAGTTGGCCCTGTGATGGACTGGTGACCTGTCCAGGGTGTAACTCCTGCCTTTCACCTGAAAATAGCTGGGATAAACTCCAGCAGACCCCCGTGACCCTGCAAATGATAAAGCGGATATAGATAATGGATGGATGGATATTTTAAGTCACCCAGACTAAACGTTCTACTATATTCACTAACCGCATACTCCCCGTTCTACTATATTAAGTAACCGAGACAAAACTTTCTACTATATTAAGTTACCCAGACTAAACGTTTTACTATATTAACTAACTCAGACTAAACGTTCTACTATTTTAACTAAACATAGACTAAATATTATACTATTTTAACTAAACGTTCTACTATACACTCACCAAGGACTTGACATTTCTTGCCTGGACAGTTTTGGTCTCCAGCAACACATTGGTTTCCCCACCCACTCTAAAGGACATGTGTTGGATTTACCATGTTGCTCAGGGTTCTCTCCCTTCAATTGTTCTGCTGTCCATCTTCCCATCTCTGACCATATGCTGGTTTCATTTAATTTGAGTTTCTCACTATAAAAAATCAAACAGTCACGTGTTATATCATTCTGCAACATAAAAAACATACATTTAGCAGACCTCACAACAGGCAAAACAATTTCCCCGTCATCAATCATCTAGCACCCTGGATCAGCTGGTCTCTATTTACAATGATGGTCTTCAAACTCTACTGAATTAACTCGCTCCCCTCAAATCCCGGACCATCTCATTCTCTCCCTCTGGCCCTCGATTCTCCCCTCAACTCTGTCTGCTGAACGCCCAAGGACGTCAGCTGGAGTGGCTTTACAGAAAATCCGGACTCGCTGTTCACAAGCAGATGTACCATGCTCACATTTTCCACTACAAAGATGCCCTCTCCTCTGCCATATAAGAATACTTTGCTGGATTAATCACTGCTGGGGCTGGAAACACCAGGGCCTTGTTCTTAGTGCTCAACACTCTGGGCATCCCGCTGCTGCTTCCACCTGCCTGCGGTCCCCCACTCCCCTCTGGTCATCCCGCTGCTGCTTCCACCTGCCTGCTGTGTGCTGATGACGTCCCCGACCCCCAGTCTGGCCTCCGACAGGAGGGTCCCCCCTTATGATCCAGGTCCTGGTCCAGGTTTCTTCCCTCCTAAAGGGGAGTTTTTTTCTTACCACTGTTTGTCTTAAAGCTTTTCTCCCACTAGGGGAGTTTTTACCTGCCATTGTTTATGTAATAATTGCTCGGGGGTTCATGTTCTGGATCTCTGGAAAGCGTCTAGAGACAACATCTGTTGTATTAGATGCTATACAAATAAAATTGAATTGAATTGAATTCAACAGCACACTATGTTCCCCAGATACCCTTCCCTCTTATTTCTACTCCACTGACCCCCATCAGGTCCAGCTGTTCATCTCCACTAGTTCTCCATGTTCCCCTCACTGCACCTCTCTCATGCTTCCAACTCCCCTCTGCCGCCAATTTATCAGAAGCCATCCGGAAATCCAAACCATCAAACTGCCAACTTGACCCCCTGCCATCCACCCTGGTTATAGCCTCCCTTCCATCTCTAATGCCTTTGATAACTGCCATTATCCATTCCTCTCTGACCACTGGTTCTGTCCCACGATCTTTCAAATCTGCTGCAGTGACACCAATACTGAAAAAACCTGATTCAAACCCCAGCAACTACAATAACTTTCGTCCCATCTCCAACCTGCCTGTCAAAAAATAGTGGAACAGGCAGTCACATCACAGGTTCAGGCTCATCTCTCCAACAATAACCTCTATTACCAATTTCAGTCCGGCTTTCGCCCCCACCACAGCACATAAATGGCCCTCCTTAAAATTACAACTGACCTCCTAATGACAGCTGACTCTGGAATATTATCCATCCTCATCCTTTTTGACTTGAGTGCGGCTTTTGACACCATCTCACACTCCATCCTCCTTGACACATTGGTTTCCATTGGCATAACTGACACACCCCTAGACTGGTTCCACTCATATCTTTCTGGCTGTACTCAGTTCATCCAGTTGAAATCATTCACATCCCACCCATCCCCCCCTCTCCTCCCGTGTTCCCCAGGGCTCTGTCCTGGGCTCTATCCTATTTATTA
The DNA here is from genome assembly GCF_033807715.1 of Cololabis saira. Lineage (NCBI taxonomy): Eukaryota > Metazoa > Chordata > Actinopteri > Beloniformes > Belonidae > Cololabis > Cololabis saira. The sequence continues at coordinate 4,364,805 of NC_084608.1, forward strand.
TTCATATCCTCCAACTTGGACTGATATTCCGCAAACTTTAAATCCATTTCCACTGTTACGCGGACGACACCCAGCCCCCCCCCCCCCCCCCTCCCCCAATTGGTTCAAAAGTCGACCCTCTCCAAACATCCCAGCTTCACCCTTAAAAGACAACTACTCAGTTCCCCACAGGCTAATAGTCTGGGTGTCGTCCTTGACAGCACCTTATCATTCTACACCCACATCAACAACACCATCCAGTCCAGCTACCTCCACCATCGAAACATCAACCGCCTCCGGGCATAGGGCCTTCTGAAATGAAAAGACAACACACAAAGCAACAGGTCAATTATACAGATGTATATTCTAACAGAATACACATGTATTATTCTTACCAGCAGGTTCTCTGATAGAATACTTAGGATGGATCACGTACATCAAATACATTTTTTTTTTGCCCAAGGACACCATGAAGTGAGAGAGCGGCATTCAAACCGCTAAACCATTGATTATTGGACTACTGCTCCACTTTCTGCCCACTACTACCCACTGATTTCCCTAGATCAGTGGTTCTCAACCTTTTTGAGTCGCGACCCCCAATTTAACATGCATTGCTGTCCGCGACCAACCCCCCCCCCCCGCCCACACGCACACACACACACACACACACACACACACACACACACACACACACACACACACACACACACACACACACACACACTAAGGATGATGAATGAAGCGCTGTCAGCGATGCTGAAACAATGCCCGATCAATACACCTTATACGTCGCATTTACATAATCAGACAAGCACTTATGATATGAACTCACTTCAGCTATTAGTTTCTTCATCATTTTATTTTGAAACACGTTGGAATTTTTTCTAATGCTCCACGCTTCCACGCTCACGTGGGGCAATGACAGGGACACCTGGAGAGGCGTGATTGGGAGGAACGGCCTCCCCGATCTGAACCCGAGTGGTGCTTTGTTGTTGGACTTCTGTGCTAGTCACAGTTTGCCCATAACGAACGCTATGTTCAAGCATAAGGGTGTCCATCAGTGCACGTGGCACCAGGACACCCTAGGCCAGAGGTCATGATCGACTTTGTTGTCGTTTCATCTGATCTTTGGCCGTATGTCTTGGACACTCGGGTGAAGAGAGGGGCTGAGCTGTCAACTGATCACCACCTGGTGGTGAGTTGGATGCGCTGGCAGAGGAGGAAGTTGGACAGACCGGGCAAACCCAAACGTATTGTGAGGGTCTGTTGGGAACGTCTGGCCGACTTGGAGGATCTCCTCAACCCGACTGACATGCCTTCCACTGAGGAAGCAGAGAGTGGGGACTCTGGGACGTGCTCGTCCATCACCCAAGCCGAGGTCACTGAGGTGGTTCATAAGCTCCTCAGCGGCACCGGGGGGGATGAGATTCACCCTGAGTACCATCCATCCTCACCTATGGTCATGAACTTTGGGTAGTGACCGAAAGGACAAGATTGCGGATACAAGCGGCCGAGATGTGTTTCCTCCGCAGGGTGGCTGGACGCTCCCTTAGAGATAGGGTGAGGAGTTCGGTCACCCGGGAGGAGCTCGGAGTCGAGCCGCTGCTCCTTCACATTGAGAGGAGTCAGCTGAGGTGGCTTGGGCATCTGTACCGGATCCTCCTGGACGCCTCCCTAGGGAGGTGTTCCAGGCATGTCCCTCCTCCCTAGGGAGGAGTTCCAGGCATGTCCCTCCTCCCTAGGGAGGAGTTCCAGGCATGTCCCTCCTCCCTAGGGAGGTGTTCCAGGCATGTCCCACCGGGAGGAGACCCCGGGGAAGACCCAGGACAAGCTGGAGAGACTATGTCTCTCGGCTGGCCTGGGAACGCCTCGCACTCCCCTCAGAAAAGCTGCAGGAAGTGCCTGGGGTGAAGGAAGTCTGGGAATCCCTGCTGCCCCCACGACCCGGTTCCGGATAAGCGGTGGAAAATGGATGGATGGATGGATGGATGGATGGATGGATGGATGGATGGATGGATGGATGGATGAATGGATGGATGGATGGATGGATGGATGGATGGATATATACTTATACTTTAAGTAGTTTTGAAACCAGTACTTTTATACTTTTACTTGAGTAAAAACTTGAGTTGATACTTCAACTTCTACAGGAGTATTTTTAAACTCTAGTATCTATACTTCTACCTGAGTAATGAATGTGAATACTTTTGACACCTCTGGCAAACTGTGATTTCCCGTATGAATCTGAATGTGTCTCATCTGTGTCCAGTAAGTACCAGGTGGTGGTGGAGGAGGAGCGCCCCCGCAGGCAGAGGAGGGGTACTGCAGAGATACTGCGCTGTTACCCGGTGCCCATTCACTTCCAGAATGCCACACTGCTCAACTCGCAGTATTACTTCAGCGCCGAGCTGCCCATGAGTGATCTGCGGGCACCCATGCCATTCTGTGTCGGTCAGTCCCTTCACTTAATCACTTTCATTGTGACTCTGCTGAGCAGGGAATTAAACCGTGTACTGCGTTTGTGATCAGTCAGTGTTTAGCAGGCTTTGGAAATGAGCATTTTTGCTCAGCGGCCACAGTGGCAGGGGACTTTAAAATACACTGGCTTCATTTAGAATTTATTAAAGGATAGCCCCTTGAGATGTAACATCTCATTTTCAAGGGGGTCCCATAAAACATACAACATTACAATATATCACTTTACAGTACAGACATGCATGACATAAAACACACAGACATCTTGCTTTACCCTCCCACACACAACCCCTACACACATAAGTCTAGTTACAAAGAAGACTAATTAAATAACCGAAACAATGAGATAAATATAACATAACAGAGAGAAAAATAAATAAATAAATAAAAATAAATAAATAGAAAAAAAGGACAAAAAAATACATAAATAAATTAAAAACAGAGGCAATTTGTTTTAAGATTAGAATATAATGCCAACTTAAAACAATAAAAAGAGGTAATAGAACGCAAAAAGAGAGTAAGATTATTCCAATCTGATGGAGCTTTAAAATAAAATGAGCTTTTACCAACCTCTTTTAATATTCTAGGAACAAAGAAAAAAGGAAAATTCATATTTCTGAGTATGGAGAGTTATCTAGAATCATGAGTTCTTTTAAATATGGAGGACTGAAAATAAACACATTTAAAAAGGAAGTGAAGCCGGTGAAACTGACTCTAGATTTGGGTTGAAACCAGTTCAATGAATCAAACATTAAACAATGATGTGTTTCTGAAAGGACAACGTAACACAAATCTACATAATTAATTAAATAATACAGTCAGAGGTTTAAGATGGGTATCTGGAGTATTTTGATAAACAATATCTGCATAATCAACAAGTGGTAGAATGAGTTGAGAAATGAACCTTTTTCTGACAGGAAATGTGAAACAGTTGATTGAACGGTGAAGTGAAGCGAGACAGCCATTTATGTCCTCAGACACTTTTACTGGCATCATTACGCTGTTCTGGGTCTCTGGAAAACACCTAGAGACAACTTCTGTTGTAATAGATGCTATATAAATAAAACTGAATTGAATTACCCAGCGCAATTGTTTCACCAAATGAAAAGTTTGATTTAATTCTTAACATCCTCTTGGCATACACACACTACACACTTAAGTAAGAGTCAAATGATTAGAGCAACACCTATGGACGGTCCCCGTCTCAGAATCAGAGCCAGGTTCTGAGAGTTTGGCTGTATTTTCCTGGAGGCCGCCGTCAGAATGAAGGGACGGCAGTATGGCCATGTTCTCCACCTGCATCAATGTGACGCTCTTTAATTTTCATGTGCTTTGGTCCGTAAACGCTGGATCAGTCTTTTCTGAAAGCTCCCCAGTATTTCTAATCACAGCAAGACAAATGAACCTTGATATATATATATATATTTTTATACAGGACTGTCTCAGAAAATTAGAATATTGTGATAAAGTTCTTTATTTTTATTTTATTTTATTTTATTTTATTATTTTTTATTTTTTTCTGTAATGCAATTTAAAAATTTTTAAAAAAAAGTCATACATTCTGGATTCATTACAAATCAACTGAAATATTGCAAGCCTTTTTTTATTTTAATATTGCTGATTATGGCTTACAGTTTATTTATTATTTATTTAATAATTATCTCAAATTTTTTGAGATAGGATATTTGAGTTTTCTTAAGCTGTAAGCCATGATCAGCAATATTAAAATAATAAAAGGCTTGCAATATTTCAGTTGATTTGTAATGAATCCAGAATGTATGACATTTTTGTTTTTGTAATTGCATTACAGAAAATCACAATATTCTAATTTTCTGAGAGTCCTGTATATATATATATATTTTTACCCCTGGTTTTTTCCCATTTCATCACCCAGTGCTCCTACCTAAGCTACAGTACTGGGCATTGTTCCCTCTCCCAACCAGGGGAGGGCCTAAACTGAGCTCAGGTCTCCTCCTTAACCTGAGGAATGAGCAGGTCACTTCTCCTGCAGGGTGGGGTTTCTCTGGCCGGACGTAGCGTGTGGAAGGATCACGTTATTCCGGCCAGATCCTCCCCACCCCATCTGTTCCCCGGTTGGCCAGAGGGGGCAGTAAAGCCCAGGACTGCTGCATGTTTTCGTGAGAGTAGAGAACATTAACTACCTAAGGGAACACGGGGAGAACATGCAAACTCCACACAGAAAGATCCTTTCACCAACCCCACCCAGGGTTTGGGCGCTGAAGTCATGAGGGAAGTATTATATATATATCCTTTATTTAACCAGGTAAAAAAACGCATTGAGATTAAAACCTCTTTTTCAAGAGTGACCTGGCCAAAATGGCAGCATAAAAACAATACAAGAATACATACATACAAACACAGACAGTCAGTCACACATTCCGGGGAAACAATAGTAAAACAATAGTAAAATGTACACAATGGGGCAGTTACAAGCACCGAGAGAGCTAATTTCTCTGTCTTTTAAAATTGATTTGAATTCACCCAAGGAAACTAGATCAACCAGTTTCAAGTCCTTCTGCATCATTCCAGGTTGACGGGGCAGAAAACTGGAAAGCCTTTTTACCCAGTTCAGTTCTGGCTCTCGGGACCTGCATTTGAATAAAGTTCTGTGAGCGCAGGTTCATAATGGCTGACGTTTCTACACATGTGCACGCACAAATATGTAGGGAGACGTCCCAAAATGGATTTATAAATAAAAGTCAGCCAGTGGGAGAGTCTACGGAGGCAAAGAAGGACAATTGGCAGCAGCAACAAAAAACAGTGATGTACCTGAAAGCTGCAACCGGTGATAAAACGCAAAGCACAATGATACACGGTATCTCATTTCTTTAAATACTGCTCAGGAGCGTTCATAAAAAGCAGATCGCCATAGTCCAACAAGGGTAAAAAAGTTGTGTTCAAATGTTTCCGGACCCGAAATGAAAAACATGATTTGTTCCTAAAAAAGAAACCTAATTTTAGTTTCAGTTTAGAAACAAGATTATCAATATGAGATTTAAAAGACAAGTTGTCATTAATCAGAATGCCTAGATATTTATAAGAACTGACCAATTCAATGTCAATCCCCTGAACAGTTAACAACCTTGGAAGGTGAGATGGAAGCTGCTGGACATTTGAAAAAAGCATGGTCTTGGATGTATCTGCGTTTAATAGTAGTTTAAGCTGAGTCAGACGGGATTGAACAGCATCAAAGGCAGTTTGCAAGAACTAATGTTGACACGGATGAGTTTCATTTAAAACTGGAACTGAACTAGTCTGTAGGCGGCATTAGTCAGCTCGTTTGTTCCTTCTTGACTCCACTAATGAGCTGGTTCACATGCTTACTTGTCTGACTGTACAGGTGACAACAGGACCTACAACGGTTACTGGAACGCTCCTCTGCTGCCTCATAAGAGCTACGGGATCTACTACCAGGCTGTGAGCACTGCTAACGGGGTGAGTCCAGCTGACATGCTGCATCTCCATCATCATGATCCTGCATGGTCAAGGAGCGATCCTAGACCATGCTGAGCTATCCATAGCAGTTCCACAGAATACATGAAATACATAACACCATCTCAAGAATGTGTCCCCGCTCACACCTGATGTGGTGTGGCAGTCTGAGTTGGTGTTCTTACATTTCCAGCGATTATACTTGCTCAGTGAAGTTCAGCAACACACACTTTTGCTGAAAGTTAATGAAGCAGTAACAGTTCAGGAGGGTTGTCCACAGACTTTTGCAGCTGTCTACCATCCAAACTCAGTCCGCAGGTTAAAGGTTTATCCAGCCGGGACATCCAAGATAAGATTGCCCTGAAGCAGGGAAAGACACGCTAGACTTAAAGAGAGAGAGAGCCGGCAGTGGAGTGAGCAAGAACATCCAAGAGAGAGGGTCCAATAGAGACGCTGACAAGAGAGCAGCTGAGAGAGAGCGTCTGAGAGAGAGAGCGGCTGAGAAAGCGTCAGAGAGAGCCTCCGTGAAATGACGTCTGGGAGAGAGCACCCGAGAGAGAGTATCAGAGAGAGAGCATCTGAGATAGAGCATCTGGGAAAGAGCACCAGAGAGAGAGCGTCTGGAAGACAGCAGTTGAGAGAGAGCGTTTGAGAGAGAGCGGCTGAGAGAGAGCGGCTGATAGAAGGTATCTGAGAGAGAGCGTACGAGAAAGCGTACGAGAAAGCGTCCGGGAGAGAGTGTTTGGGAAAGAGCACCAGAGAGAGCATCTGGGAGAGAGCGTATGAGAAAGTGTGCGATAAAGCGGCCGATAAAGCGTCCGAGAGAGCGTCCGGGAGACATTATCTGGGAGAGAGCATCCGGGAGACAGTACCAGAGAGAGAGCATCCGGGAGACAGTACCAGAGAGAGAGCATCCGGGAGACAGTACCAGAGAGAGAGTATCTGGGAGACAGTACCAGAGAGAGAGCATCCGGGAGACAGTACCAGAGAGAGAGTATCTGGGAGACAGTACCAGAGAGAGAGTATCTGGGAGACAGTACCAGAGAGAGAGCATCTGGGAGACAGTACCAGAGAGAGAGCATCTGGGAGACAGTACCAGACAGAGAGCATCCGGGAGACAGTACCAGAGAGAGAGTATCCGGGAGACAGTACCAGAGAGAGAGCATCTGGGAGACAGTACCAGAGAGAGAGTATCTAGGAGACAGTATCAGAGAGAGAGCATCCGGGAGACAGTATCAGAGAGAGAGCATCTGGGAGACAGTACCAGAGAGAGAGTATCTGGGAGACAGTACCAGAGAGAGAGCATCTGGGAGACAGTACCAGAGAGAGAGTATCTGGGAGACAGTACCAGAGAGAGAGCATCCGGGAGACAGCGGTTGAGAGAGAGCGTCTGAGAGACAGTATCAGAGAGAGAGCATCTGGGAGACAGTACCAGAGAGAGAGCATCTAGGAGACAGTACCAGAGAGAGAGCATCCGGGAGACAGTACCAGAGAGAGAGCATCTGGGAGACAGTACCAGAGAGAGAGTATCTGGGAGACAGTATGAGAGAGAGAGCATCCGGGAGACAGTACCAGAGAGAGAGCATCTAGGAGACAGTATCAGAGAGAGAGCATCTGGGAGACAGTATCAGAGAGAGAGCATCCGGGAGACAGTACCAGAGAGAGAGCATCCGGGAGACAGTACCAGAGAGAGAGCATCCGGGAGACAGTACCAGAGAGAGAGCATCTGGGAGACAGTATCAGAGAGAGAGCATCCGGGAGACAGTACCAGAGAGAGAGCATCCGGGAGACAGTACCAGAGAGAGAGCATCCGGGAGACAGTACCAGAGAGAGAGCATCTAGGAGACAGTATCAGAGAGAGAGCATCCGGGAGACAGTACCAGAGAGAGAGCATCTAGGAGACAGTATCAGAGAGAGAGCATCTGGGAGACAGTACCAGAGAGAGAGCATCCGGGAGACAGTATCAGAGAGAGAGCATCCGGGAGACAGTACCAGAGAGAGAGCATCTAGGAGACAGTATCAGAGAGAGAGCATCTGGGAGACAGTACCAGAGAGAGAGCATCTAGGAGACAGTACCAGAGAGAGAGCATCCGGGAGACAGTACCAGAGAGAGAGTATCTGGGAGACAGTACCAGAGAGAGAGCATCCGGGAGACAGTACCAGAGAGAGAGTATCTGGGAGACAGTACCAGAGAGAGAGTATCTGGGAGACAGTACCAGAGAGAGAGCATCTGGGAGACAGTACCAGAGAGAGAGCATCTGGGAGACAGTACCAGACAGAGAGCATCCGGGAGACAGTACCAGAGAGAGAGTATCCGGGAGACAGTACCAGAGAGAGAGCATCTGGGAGACAGTACCAGAGAGAGAGTATCTAGGAGACAGTATCAGAGAGAGAGCATCCGGGAGACAGTATCAGAGAGAGAGCATCTGGGAGACAGTACCAGAGAGAGAGTATCTGGGAGACAGTACCAGAGAGAGAGCATCTGGGAGACAGTACCAGAGAGAGAGTATCTGGGAGACAGTACCAGAGAGAGAGCATCCGGGAGACAGCGGTTGAGAGAGAGCGTCTGAGAGACAGTATCAGAGAGAGAGCATCTGGGAGACAGTACCAGAGAGAGAGCATCTAGGAGACAGTACCAGAGAGAGAGCATCCGGGAGACAGTACCAGAGAGAGAGCATCTGGGAGACAGTACCAGAGAGAGAGTATCTGGGAGACAGTATGAGAGAGAGAGCATCCGGGAGACAGTATCAGAGAGAGAGCATCTGGGAGACAGTATCAGAGAGAGAGCATCCGGGAGACAGTACCAGAGAGAGAGCATCCGGGAGACAGTACCAGAGAGAGAGCATCCGGGAGACAGTACCAGAGAGAGAGCATCTGGGAGACAGTATCAGAGAGAGAGCATCCGGGAGACAGTACCAGAGAGAGAGCATCCGGGAGACAGTACCAGAGAGAGAGCATCCGGGAGACAGTACCAGAGAGAGAGCATCTAGGAGACAGTATCAGAGAGAGAGCATCCGGGAGACAGTACCAGAGAGAGAGCATCTAGGAGACAGTATCAGAGAGAGAGCATCTGGGAGACAGTACCAGAGAGAGAGCATCCGGGAGACAGTATCAGAGAGAGAGCATCCGGGAGACAGTACCAGAGAGAGAGCATCTAGGAGACAGTATCAGAGAGAGAGCATCTGGGAGACAGTACCAGAGAGAGAGCATCTAGGAGACAGTATCAGAGAGAGAGCAT